>NW_010562635.1:55422-102862 GCF_000687285.1 Phaethon lepturus
GATGGTGTGGGGTGGTTGTTAAAAAAAAAAAATGAATATCTGATAATAAATAACATTTTTTCATCTCCCTCCTGAAAATGGATGGTACCTGTAAGTACCTTTCCTCTTCTGGGCATTGGTTGTCCAGGGGGAAGGTTAGAAATTTCACTGTTGCTTAATCCTCTAAACAAGTTTACATTAAATGTTAGGTAGCAACTGTCCTATTCATTTCCTCATGCCTTAAATCAAATTTGAAACAAGATGGAGTAGAAGTGGATAAAATCCATGGTGTACCACAATAAGAAATTCCAGTGACCTTTCCCTTGTGTCAGGCAGTTTCTGTCAAGGATCTGCCATTTTCAGTTCTCATAAACAAACACCCAACCAGAGTTGGTCAAAGTTAAAGACTTAGCCCTTCAAAAGCTCTTGTCTGCACAAAAGTACTGAAGACAGCTCTAGTTTTGGTGATGAAAATCGTGGAGAGGCTGTCCTCATTATTTGTGTGCTCAGTCTTGTGTTGACCAAAGTCTATCTTTCCCTCTGCTCATAAGCAAAGAGTATGAAGCTGAATGTTTCCTGTAAAAGCTGGACCAGATATAGCAGACTCTACAGTAGTGAACAAGGATTTTGTCCTTCACCTGAGAACGGTGATGTACTTTTCTGAGCCCTGGTCAGGGTATTGGGGAAGCCCAGGGGGTCAAAAGCAGAGGAAGGAAAGATGCAAGAGCAAGGGAGGTCTGAGAAGAGTGGATTGATAGGAGGAGTTGTATGGATGTGCGTATAAGGAAAGGGAGACTGGTGGGTCAGGGAGGTGGGAGTGGAAGCAGTGGTAATACACCCCCAAAATTCTCATACAGCATTTTCTGAGTTACAGAGTCAAGGACACAGAAGTTAAGATTCTCTTGAGATCCTGAGGCTTGATTTTTTTTCAGGAGGGCAAGCAGCCATAGCCAGACTTGAAATCAGTTGAAGTTTGGCTTTAAAAGGACAGTCCTACATAATGCTAATACTCTGGAAAATCAGGCTGTAGCAATTTTAAATGAAATATAAAAATTATGTTCATTAACAATTTGTTAGGAATGCTGTAGAAAAGCCAATGAGGAAATTCAATTTTGAAAATGGGGTTTGAGTAATGTGCAATAAATGTTGAGGATAATTTAGTTTCTTGAGGTGGAGAAAATTACTGTGGGAAGCTCATTTAGATTTGGTACTGATTAATAGGAAGGAAATGGCTAAGATTCTAATGGTGGTAGATAATTTGAATGAAAATCATCACAAAGTGATAGAGTTCAGGATTCTTAGGAGAAGGGAAGGATGGCAATATCAGCAAGATGTTTAAAAAAAAGACAGACTTCAACAAATGGAAAGAATTCATAGCTACAGCCCTTGGAAACATGTTCTGTGCAGTCAGGAGTGTAGAAGACCTGGAAGCTACCGAGGAAGACTGTATGAAGGGTTGAAGCCCAGCTGGACTGTTCTTTCTATCCTGAAACTATTGTAAGAGCAAGCCAGTAGCACAGGGGAACAAGGTATATATATGACTTGCCTGTTCAAGCTTCAAACCATGAAGAGAAAACATAGCCCTGTTTTTAGCTTTTCTTGTCATCAGAGTTGTTCAGAACCTTGCTTCCTTTTTGATTGTCAAATTGTTTCACAAAAATTAGAAACAAGCATGTAACAGAAAGTGAATTAAAAAATATAGTATAGAAATCAAGAATGCAAATTAAGCTATAGGAGGATATTTGATAAAAACTATTACATAAATGGGTTAGAAGTAAGGGGAAGCTGAATGAAGTATTTGTCCATTGCTTACTGAGAAACAAGGGAAACACAACATGGGGAATGTGCAATTGCTGCTGCTGTTTCCTGTCTGCAACCAGGAGAGGAATGGACTAAAAAATAAGTATTTCAATAAATTAGATGTTCCCATGTCAGCAGGGCTGTGTGAATAGAGAAGGAAGTAATAAAGTAACACCAGAGCATCTAGTGACTATCTTCTGTGTGAGAAATTGCCAAGTCCTAAGGAACTAACTAAAACCCAGTAATACCAAGACAAACCAAACCAACCGACACTCTCCCCTCAAAAAAGAAAGGTCAAGGAAATTGTGGATTGCTTGTAGATACTAACTTTGTTATATAGAAAAACATAAGAGCAAGTTATTACTTGAGTTATAAACATTGCAAGAATCAGATTCTGATAAGCTGGCCAGTATAGATCTATTGAGAACAAATTGTGCCCAATGAATTTAATCTCCTCTTTTGACAGCATAGCTGCTCTAATTAAGGGAAGTGGTAGATTTTTGACACATGAAACTTTTATCAGGAAGCTGAGGAACAGTGACTTGAATTAAATCACTGTTAAATGGATACTCAGCTGCTTGAAAAACCTCACAGTGGATATCACTGTGAAAAGAGTCTGGCTCTTGTCTCCTTTACTGCCTGCCATCAGGTATTGATACACATTGATAAGATCCCGTGAGCCTTCTCCTCCCCAGGCTGCAGAGTCCCAGCTTTCCTGGTCTCTTCTTGTGTGTCAAATGCTCCAGTCCCTAAATAGTCTTTGTGGCAGTTCACGGAACTTGCTCCAGCATGCCCATGTCCTCCTTCTCTTGGAGAGCCCAGAACTAGACACGGCACCCTGTGCTGATGTATTTCCCTCTCATCATAGTGCTGATGAGAGGGAAAGGATCACCTCTCTCGGCCTGCTGGTGGTGCTTCTCTTAATGCAGCCCAGGATGCTGTTGGCCCTTCTTTGCTGCAAGGGCACGTTGTTGCCTCATGGTCAACTTGTCCATCAGGACTCCCACATCCTTCTGTGCAAAGCTGCTTCCAGTTAGTCAGCTGAGAGATGTCCACTATTCATGATCAAACCGGAACATGAGCCCAGGAGAGTCGTACAGAAAACTCTTCTTGTCCCAGTTCTGTGTCATATTTGTCTGAACAGCTTGCATACTTAAATAATAACATTTGTGGGTGGTGCAGAGCTGAAAGAGGTAGGAAACACAATTGATGCGATATGAAGTGATACTGAAATTATTAATAAATTTCTCAAAATGTGACTGGAGAAGGAAAAATTGACTGCACAGAGACAGAATGGGGAGTAAAGACCTCAGTACTGTCTCAGGCATGTCTGGAGATACAATGGACTATAAAATGAATGAAAATCAACAATATGAAACGCTGAAACTCATGCTGGCCTTGTCAAACTTATGGGCATGTATGTAAAACATCAAAAGCGTTACTGTACTGTGCACTGGTGAGGCTGCAGGTGGGATTCCTCGTGTGCCGTGTTGTGAGAAAGTGAGCAATGAGAGATGATTGAATAGGACCTGCGAAGAACTGGGTTTACTTAGTTTAGAGAGAAGACTTAGGGTGGATACAAACCTTTAACATTTCAGAAAGGCTATGCGTCAGATGATAGGGATAAAATACTTTCTATGTCTAGTTGACAGAGATAAAAAAGGTTTCGCTTAATTTACAGGAGCAATGACTTTGGCTAGATTTTAAGAAAAGGCTCTCTGTGAGGCTCTACAAGCGCTGATTCAGGCACCTGAAAGGAGACTGTAGGAAGCCGTAGAGCTGGCTGAGGTAGTGGCTGTTAAAGGAGGGATTGCCCTGGGTGCGCTGATCCTGCCTCAGGGTAGCAGCTGGGGTGAGCAATCTCTTGCCCGCTCCAAAATCCCTTTGCAGTGATAGCACATGTGCGAGTGAAGGCTTGTATGGCTTGATATTTTAGCGACAACCATTTTCACTGGATCTGTACTTGCACTTTGTGTTCGTGGCATGACTTTTCCCAAGTTTTCCTTCTACTCTAATGCACTGTAGTCTTGCTACAGCAGCTTTGGCCTTATCTTGAGCTGGAAAAATAATACTCATAAGTGGACTAATTTACACACCGCTTTATTCTCTTGGACAAATTTTACTAAGTCCACTATTAAAAGATGTTTTCCTGGTCTGGAGTCTTTTATGGGGTTCTGTTAAGATCTCTGTTCAGTTTTGTAGCATCTGTTTTTGAAGAATGAATACATTATGTGAAGAAGCACTAATGCCATACACAGTGGTTAAACCAGCTCTCAGTTTGTACTTAACCACTTAACGCAGCCAAGGATTACATTTCTTTTAGCTATATATAGATAAATCTTATCTTTGCCTTTCATGCTGCATTCTTTATTTTGTGAACTGTGTTTCCAGGTGGACTGATCTTTCATTGACTCAGATTAAGTAGAGAGTTAGTTTCTCTTGGTTGCAATGGTTTTCTTATCAGGAGGTTATCATCTATAATTTCCAGACCCATAAAATGGGTTACTGGTAGCAGTCTGAGACCACCAGAATGTGTTTTCAGAAACAAAATCTTCCATAATGACAGTTTGGTTTTTTGTTTTTTATTCTTTCCTCATGTTCAAATGTTTAAACATATTTTCTCATATTTTCTTGTCTGATTTGATGTTCTGTTAAATACACTTTTTTTGGTGCTTCTCTTAGGCTGTTGATTTATCAACCTTCCAGGTGCTCTTCTGCTGAACTACTGGCAATTCTAAAGCAAGTAATGATAGCTTTTGATTCAACATACCGTTCCCTCCCTTCTTTGGGTAGTGCCAGAGTGCTCATGATTTCAAAATATAAATGAAATATGAAGGATGTTTTTAACCAAGACAGGTAGATCACTATCTTGGGGTGCCAACTGTGTCTGGAAGGCAATTTTTTTCTTTATTTTACAGGCAATGCCACTACAGCTAAGCAGTCCCGGTATAGGATTATTGTTCAGGATGCTGCCAATGGGGGACAGGCATGCCCGGACACCTTGTATGAGGAAAGAGAATGTGAAGATATTCCCATCTGTCCAGTGTATAGGTAAAAAGTGTTAGCTTGGAATCAGTCTCTTGCTAGTGGGTGTCCACTTCTCTAGAAATTACTCTTGTGTGATTGTCCTGCACAATTTTCACCAGAAAACCACACGATACTGGAAAATGCAGACTTATATAAACAAATAATGTACCTTGCAAAATGTCTAAAAGTAGAGTTCAGATTGGAGATTTCGGTAGATCTGGCATGATCAGAACAAGCACCACGAGACACAGCTCCTAGAAATGGTAACCTCAGGGTTCGAAGTGTTTAAGGAAGCTGTTACTGGGAACTCCCCCCGCAGTGTATCTAAAAATCAATGTAAGGAAGCTGTTACTGGGAACTTCCCCCCTCAGTGTATCTAAAAATCAGTGTAAGCTATTTTGGGACCACAAGCACTCAACTGCCTTAATCATAATTGTATGCTTATTGCAGAAACTCTTGTCTTTTCCCCTGATGCTCTCACTCCGGTGAATAATATGCACTTCAAAAAATTCTGATTAGACAAATAGTACAATAGGGCAATTACTCACCACTCTTCATTAAAATTCTGTGACCCATCTGTCATACAATGTTAGTAAATAGAAAAGTGTGATATCTTTGCATATAAATCTCCAGGCCACACATCCTGTAGGACACAGTCTCAGAGCAGAGCGGGGGCCTGAAGGTGGTGCCAAAGCAGAAGTCACACCACTCAGCTCTGCCTGGCTCCGTACCACATAGCGCTGTGGAAAGCTGCTTTCTCGTGTTCTTGACGGGCACACATCCTAGCACAGAGAGCAGATTGGGTACAGCATCAGTTGTATGAGAATGGGCTTGCAGGAGGAGAGCCTGATTTCAAAGCTTACTGAAGGTGTTTCCTGTGTATTTTATGTGATTTTGAACCATGCCCTACAAAAATAAGACAGGGAAACACGGTTGGAGGATGATGTGGCTTTCTAGAAGATGAACCTTGCATGTGAATTTCAGTTCACAATACTCGTTTCAGGAGTAATTACAGCTTTTTGACTCTATTTTTCCTTTGGTTTCCACAGTATATTGTCATTCGTAACTGAAGTTTTTGCCTGGACATGTTAAGTGTTTTCAAGTTTTAACCACTTAATTGTTAACCTTTTCCTCTTGCAGATGGAAGACCCACCACTGGAGTCACTGTGTGCTGGTGCCGGATTCGGTGAGACAGGCTGTGCTGGGACAGAGTGAGGCGTGTGGACATGGTTTGCAGTCAAGGGGTAAGCTTTCTCCATGCAGCCTCCAAATATCTAAGGTGTTGGAGTGTGGCATTTAAGTAGAGTCTTTACTCTTTTACAGTAGCTAGTTTGGAAACTAAGTGACTGAAGCACTTGAAGTGTTCTGGGAAGTGGACCCATTGTACAGTTTTGCTGCTTTGCTGGATGTTAAAGTACTAGGAACATGATAGTATGCTTGGAGTGTAGGAGAGGATTTATTCTTGGTATTCAAGTATCTTTACAGTAACCTGCTCTAAAGATGAAGCATGTGGGCTTTAAAAGAACTTTCTATCTATAGGCCTCTATGAAGTAATCCGTTCTTGGTACTGAAAACGGAGAGGATAATTTCCTTGTGATTTTACATTTTACTAATAATTTGCCTGAGACCTCTTTTTCATTAAGACTATTAGGGTGTTCAGCATGGGTAAAGGCCTTGGTCTCCTGCCCTTGGTGTGATTAAGCACTTGGAAAATACAGAGATCCCATTGTCTGAACAAAAGTGTTGAGAAGAATTTCACTGTTGAGAGTGTGTGATCAGAGTCTGTAGTGGTTCCTGCAGATGGCTGAAGATTTGGCTTATCAGTTTCCTGGGAAATCTAATGAAACCTTTAACAAAAGGTTATTTTTATTGAAAAAAAATTGCTGTACAGGTATGCTAACTGAAGAAACTTGACATAATAATTTTCTCCTTCATAAGGGTAGAAACTATTCTTTAAAGATGAAGTGAATTTCTTATATAATCTGGAAACAAAGGAAAAGAAAGAAAAGCCCTGACAGTATGTGGGCTGTATCTGAAGGAAGAAGTGGGTTTTAAACTAAAGCTCAAAGGAGTAAATATCTTTAACTAGGTTTTGACCACAAGCCTTTCCACAAGGACTTCAAGAGAGCTTTCTGAATTGAGATGTCCTAAAATGTATTCCTCAATCTCCATGTGGAGGGAAGGTAATCTTTATGCTCCAGGAGGTGCATGATCTTTGTATTAATCTTACTCTGACAGAATTTGAATAGAAGAGTATCACACTTTTTAGCTCTGTGGAGAGTCTTCCAGCAGTTCCATAGGCTATGCACTGGTTTGGGGTCATCGTGGGAAAGGATTTCCATAGCCTGGTGGGTTTATGCAAAATTGGTTTCAGTGCCATGTTCACTTTTTTTATTTAACTGTGGTTTTTGTAACTCAGATGAAACCCATAGAAGAAGATTTTCAAGATGTTTCGTACAAACAAAGGGGAGTGATCTCTGTGGAGAAGCCAGCTGAAACCAAGCTGCTAACTCTGACCTTTTTCCTTTTGAAAAGCAAGTTGCTAGATTTTCAGCGATTCTGTATCTTATCTGTAGAAGTGTTTAGTAATTAGTAAAATGAGTGATTAGTAATTAGTAAAAGTGTTTAGTATGAGGTTTAATAAGGTCAAGTGCCAGGTCCTGCACTTAGGTCACCACAACCCCATGCAACACTACGGGCTTGGGGAGGAGTGGCTGGAGAGCTGCCGGGCAGAAAAGGACCTGGGGGTGCTGGTCGACAGCTGGCTGAACATGCATCGGCAGTGTGCCCAGGTGGCCAAGAAGGCCAACAGCGTCCTGGCCTATATCAGGAATAGTGTGGCCAGCAGGGGTAGGGAAGTGATCGTACCCCTGTACTCGGCACTGTGAGGCCACACAAAACTGTGTTTGGTTTTGGGCCCCTCACTGCAAGAAGGATGTTGAGGTGCTGGAGTGTGTCCAGAGAAGGGCAGCAAAGCTGGTGAGGGGTCTGGAACACTAAGTCTGATGAAGAGCAGCTGAGGGAACTGGGGTTGTTCAGTCTGGAGAAGAGGAGGCTGAGGGGAGACCTTATCGCTCTCCACAACTACCTGCAAGGGGGTTGTGGTGAGGTGGGTGTTGGTCTCTTCTCCCAAGTAACTAGCGATAGGACGAGGGGAAACAGCCTGAAGTTTCACCAGGGGAGATTTAGATTGGATATTAGGAAAAATTTCTTCACTGAGAGAGTGGTCAGGCGTTGGAACAGCCTGCCCAGGGCGGTGGTGGAGTCACCATCACCGAAAGTATTCAAAAAACATGTGGATGTGGTGCTTCGGGACATGGTTTAGTGGGCATGGTGGTGTTGGGTTGATGGTTGGACTTGATCTTGAAGGTCCTTTCCAGCCTTAATGATTCTGTCATTCTGTGATCCTGTAAGGGAAAATTTCATAAAGCTGCTGCTAATACCTCACCTTGCTGCTACTTGAACTCTTAGAATCATAGAATCTTTGGATTGAAAGGGACCTTTAAAGGTCATCTAGTCCAACCCCCCTGAATGTTTCCAGGGATGGGGCAGACAGAACCTCCTGTGTTACAGTTTGTGCCCATTGCCTCTTTTCCTGTCACTGAGCACTGCTGAAAAGAGCCTCGCTCTGTCTTCTTTGTACCCTCCCTTCAGGTATTTATACATATTGATAAGATCCCCCTGAGCCTTCCTTTCTATAGGTGTTGTGGGTTGACCTTAGCTGGATGCCCGGATGTGGTGCTTCGGGACATGGTTTAGTGGGCATGGTGGTGTTGGGTTGATGGTTGGACTTGATCTTGAAGGTCCTTTCCAGCCTTAATGATTCTGTCATTCTGTGATCCTGTAAGGGAAAATTTCATAAAGCTGCTGCTAATACCTCACCTTGCTGCTACTTGAACTCTTAGAATCATAGAATCTTTGGATTGAAAGGGACCTTTAAAGGTCATCTAGTCCAACCCCCCTGCAATGAGCAGGGACATCAACTAGAGTAGGTTGCTTAGAGCCCCATCCAGCCTGACTTGGAATGTTTCCAGGGACGGGGCATCTGCCACCTCTCTGGGTAACCTGTGCTAGTGTTTCATCTTCCTGATTGTAGAAATGTCTTCCTTGTATCTAGTTGAAATCTGCCTTCATTTAGTTTAAAACCATTACCCCTCATCCTATCGCAACAGTCCTTGCTAAAAGGTCTGTCCTCATCTTTCCTATAGTCCCTCTTTAAGTACTGGCAGGCTGCAATAAGGTCTCCGGGGAGCCTTCTCTTCTCCAGGCTGAACTCCCAACTCAACTCTCTCAGCCTGTCCTCATAGGACATAGAACTCTTCAAGAGCAGCTAGCCTGTGTGAAGAGGTATTGTGTCACCATTTTGTCAGGGAGCATCCATTTAGCCAAGGGTGGTGTTTGCTTACGTGCCTTGCCAGGTCTCCTCAGCTTGTAGACCTCGACACTGGAGAACTTCTGATCCTCTCATTCTTAACCATGAAGATGGTCTTTGGAGGTCTTTTGAAATAATGTATGAGGTGAGACTGGGGATTTGGGTTTGTTGAGCCCGGAGAAGTGTCTAGTATCAGTGGGGTTCACAGAGAAGATGGAGCCATACTCTTCCCAACAATGCACAGTGAAATAGCAGAAGATAACAGTCATAGGCTGTGGTGAGGGAAATTCCCACATTGCCTGGAGAGACTGTAAATTCCTTGGAGATACTTAAAGCTCAACTGAATAAGGTCTTGAGCAGCCTTTTCTAATTTTGACGTCAGTTCAGTTCTGCTTAGAGCAGGCAGTGGATCTTCAGAGGTCTTTTCTGTTCTAAATTATATTGTACGATTCTGTGAGTCTGTGGGTCTTTTCAGGGGAATCTGTGCCATCAGTGGAAGAACACCAGGTGTTATAGATAGATGATTTCCTGCAATATTCAGGCATCCTACAAATGAGTTTGCATTCAGAGTACCACCACCACTTCACACAGTAATTGGCTTGCATAATGTGTCAGCGTCTTTAGCCTATAAGTGCTTATTCTCCAAAGAGTATTTATGTGAATTTGCCCAATTTCTTTTTTACCATTTAACAGCAGTTACCCTTTTACCACTGAAGATAATCAGTCTTGCTGTTCCTTAGAGCATCCATTTTTAGAATTCTTTTTCTTTTGCTGTACATATACTGACTGTCATGTAAATAAAAGGATTTCATTTTTCAGTGACTGTCATATCTAGCCAATTATAAATGGGCATTGAATTCATATAAATTATCTCTAAAGAAAGCGTATGTTTATGTGTACCTATTTAGAATGATGACGGTGCTGAAAGAAAAAGTCTGAAATTGCTTTTGAGCTCCGTTCTTTCTCTAGGCTACACTCTGAGATAGATACTGACAGATCTTGTGCCATGAGTGTTTTCACTGAAATTGCATGTAAATGTACTATGTAACATGCAGAAGGTATGAGAATTTGTCTGTGAATAATAAGCAGAATAACCAAAGAGATGACAGCTGTCTGAAGCTGCAGTTCTCATAGCTTTATCTTGGAATGATATTACACTAATTACAACAGCCTTTCATTTTGTGTATCAGCTTCAGTGGACTAACTTACTCAGAAAACAATCATGTGGGTAAGAGAAAAATAGTGTTTAGAACTAAGAAATATAGTTGTTATTCAAACTTCATTAAGGCATGATTTGCAAAAAGCCCCTGAGATAGGGCACTTTAGAATAAAAAAGGGTGGGGATGTTACTGTTGCTTGACAGTGACACAGACAACATTTCTAACAGTAAATGAAGAGCTTTACAAGCTTTTCTATTGCTATATAGCTGTCGTTTTCCTCGACAAGTGACTAATTTACTAGAAGGTGTCAAGACCGTGAGAAAATTGCTTCTGCTTTGGATGCCCTTCAGTGACTTTACTGTTCTCTGATGTTTGTGATGGAGGATCCTTCAGAAATGACCTCTCCCTTCAGTGCTGACATGAGCAGCCACCTTAGACATTTACATTTTGGGGGGAAAAAATGTGTTGCTCATTACAAGGGATTGTTAAGGTTTAATTAGTGGATGGAAAGCCTGTATTAAGCAAGTGTCTTTGAAGGCTGCTTCAAAAGCCATTGATAAAGTAAATAGACAACGTATTAAAGACGAGACTGATGTAATGAGACTCCGCTTTAAAAACTAGTCTTGGAAATACACTGACAGCATGGTTATGAAAAAAGTAGTTACCTTCCAAAAGCAAGGAGAAGGTGCAGCAACGGAACATGTTATGTCTTACTTCTGCTCCTGCCACTTCTGAACTGTGATTCATTTGGGGGATTTGACCATAATCTTCCCTCATTAATGAGACTGTAAGTCCACCTCAGAGCTGTAGCTCCTCATCGCAAGGATACAGAAATGCTGTGACACAGAGCAGCAAATATTCATAGAGAATAATTTGTTGATTTATGTACAGGAAAACAACAACAAACTCACCAATGCAGTAATGAGAAAGCACTTCTCTGCTTTGGAGAGTCTCCCTGGCTCACCTGAGGTCACAGGCTGGATCAATACTGGATAGCCTCATTGGGCATCTCAGTAGACTACTTCCTTTGGTATGCTCTACTGTCAGACCACATATGATGTATTTTTTTCCTTCTTTAACTAGGTTTTAAATTCACACCACGTGGACTTTGCTAAGATGATTAGTGTTAAATATAATCCTTTCAGTGAAAAGTTGATATATGAATTGACAGTGAAAAAGTAAAATGCAGGCAGCACTGGACTCAAGCAATTTAAGATTCCTGTCTCCTTCATTGCAGATTTCTAGCTCGTGCTCTGGAGCTTCCCGATAGCTATAGGGATATTGCAGACAAGACCAGTTTTAGACTAAGATGCAGATCAAAAACTTATCATTATGAGAACAAAATTTGTAACAATCTGCTATCTTAAGTTTTCTGATTGTGTCTAAATGCAGTCATAGCTCCAGTGAAATCTTATATAAAATATAGGCAGAACTGTGATTACAAACATAATTTGTAATAAATTAGTGACTGTTAACATGTGTCCCATACTAAGCAAGATGAAAGGATTCATTTTGGTATTGCCTCTTAACATTGCATCTACAAAAATATTTCAAGCAAGCATCCTTTGGCTGTATTATCTAGTGTATTATTAATCTGTAACGGCCATATACATTACTGTTGTTTCTGCTGAAATTATATTACGGTAACCTATTTATAATGAGATGTGCCATCAAAAAAGCATCAGCATTACCAATTTTTTTGCTCATAAGATAGTCATCCAACAGTTCTTATTCCCTGTTTTGTAGGTAGTTAATATAACTGATGATTAGCTAAATTAACAGATGCATTCATTATAATTTGAGTTGCAGAATGCTTTTGCACAGGATTACCAATTTCAGGAGGTACATATAAGAATCCTGTTATAATTTACAAGCTAGAGGCAATGTGATAGCCTAAAGTTTACAGTGAATACATTTATGATAGTAAACGTGGCAAAGACATGGACTGTTGGATGGTGGTATTTTATGAGCAGTGCTTTGCGGTGCAGTCCTGTGTATAAATCTGCCCAGCTGATAGCAGCTTGTCATCAGTAGCTCCCTCCAATATTAACTTTGCCTCGTAGGACACTGGCACCTTGAACCTTATTCTGAGTGATGCTGGAGGTTCATTAGGTTTGTCAGTGATTTTTTGTGATGATACTAGTCTAGGGTAATGGGTGGTTGCAGGGACACAAATGGGAGCACAGCAAGCTGAACTTGAGTGGTCCTGGCCAACATCACTGTCTGGAAGACACCTACCTGGCAGCTGATGGTATTGGAAGCAAGTAGTTGAGGGAAAAATAATTACCAGGGTAAGGACAGGAGCTGAGTCTTGTTTGTGATATGACTGAAAGAAAAGTTTGTAAAGTGAAGTTTGTCTAGGATAGGGATTGAGGTTCGGCATTATCAGCCATGTCTGCCCAGGGCTTCGCCGACACTTTACTGATGCAGCCACTCTGCATCATACTGCAAATTCATAAAGTTCATGTTATCCATATTGTTATTTTCTTGTCACTGATAATACAATTTTTAGCTTATAAACACATGGAGAGTAATAAGGTGATAAGAAACAACCAAACCAGAATTATTTACTATTATTTGTTCTTGATAATCCAATTTCTTTCCTTGGGAAAGCAGTGGGCTGGAGGTTAGGCAACAAGGTAAGTGGAAAGCAGCACAGATAATGTTCTCTTGACTTTAGGAAGACATTCAGTTCAGTCCAATGTGACGATCTCTCATGTGCAGTAAGTAGGTATGACCTAGAGAAAGGCAGGATGAGGTGTTTGCGCAACTTGTTGAAAAAATACAGTCAAAGCTCTGTTACCAGTTTTTTGCTGTTAACCAGGAAGGCCATTTTGAATGGCTTCCAGTGGGGCGCACATACTCTTGGCTGTCTTCAGTATTTTCGCTAACTGTGTATGATGAAATAGAGGGTACATCTGTAACACATCTGGGAATTTGCAAATTGTGAGTACTTTGAAGGGCGGGCCTTAAAACCAAGTTGTATAGATTTGAGCGTGCTCTGAAATCAGAAAAATTAACTTTTCATTAAAGAAAAAAAATGTGCAGCGCTCATAATATGTAGAAGGATGGTCAGCAGCACTGCAGAGGCAAGTCTGGAATTAAGAGTTATGGACTACATGTGGATAGCATTATACTGTTATAAAAAATGTGCATTATAAAATCATGTATTTCTTACAGTTTTCTTCTGATCTCCAAGCTGTTGAAATTTACTCATCTGATTCCTAAAATAGAATATTTTTAACAGATAATCCTCCCTTTTAGTTTTCTTTCATAACACTTTCTGCCACTGTAAATGATGACAAACAATTAAGGTCAACTAAAAGCATCAAAACTTTCTTCTGAGTAATTCCAATTCCTGGTTTGCCAACAGTTTCAGAATAGAGTATGATTCTTCTAGTAAAATACCCAAATTTCATTAGCAGAAAGAAATTAGGTATTTAGGAGTCTAAGCTCTGATGAATATCAGTGAATGAATTCAAATCTCTTGAATTTAATGGAAGTTTACCCTTGATTTTACATTTAAAACTTCAGTCTTGGTGAACTATGTATATCATAGGAGTTTTTAATTTGAGAGATTTATCACTGCAGCATGTATGTTTTTTTTTTTACATGAGTGTGGATTGTTTGTCTCTTAATTTCTATCAGTTTACCTGTAGGCTTTGGTCTTTAAATTATTTCCCAAAGCTTGAGTTTAATTGTGGATTTGATAGTAGATTAGCTTAATGCAAATGTCACAATGTGTGACAATGTTTCACAAAGGGGAAAACAAGGAAAAATTAAGGAGGGGGAGACAAAAATACAATACTACTGTCATGTATGCATTCTTAGCCTTTCCTGCACCGGTGGAATGAGAAAGTTATCCTCTTCCAGACGGATTTTCTGTGGGATTTATTTCAGTTTTGGAACATTAGAATTGATCGGGAGCAGGAGGAGAGGGGAAGGAACAGATGAGGCTATGTGAGATGTGATGGATCAATCTCTCTGAACGTTTCATGGCTGCCTTTGAGATTCCTGCAATTTAATTTATGAGAAATAAAATCACCTGCTTGTATAGAAATCATCCTGGGCCAATTTCTTAAAATCCGGTGGCATAGCAGAGTTGTCAATGTAAATATGTGCATGGCTTTACTGGAGTTTGCAGCTGGGTACTGGTTTGGGGAATGGAAATTCGTCCTCATATTGTATTACATCTCACTGATCTCCAGGTAATGTGTTCCTGTAGACCAATTTTTCTTTCCTTGAGTCTTAGTTGATAGGACAAGGGGAAGAAAGATTGATACTGATTTTCCAGTGACAGGTTGTTCACAAAAGAGTGATGGGGGACTACCGTCCTTTTTTCACAGGAGATGTCAGCAGGCATCACAAGACGCTTAAAACGGTGCTACTATATTTCAGCCTAGGTCTGGCCCAGCTTCCACCTCAGGTATAGCTGCTGTGAGAGTATTTCATAGGCAGTAAGAGAATTGGCGTGACATTGCTTTATAGACACTAACTAATAGCAAGGGAGACTCCAACTCATTTCTGTCACTCTAGCCTTATGCCAACAACATAAAAATTGAAGAGACTCTTAGAGGATTTGTCCTGACAGCAATCTACAGTGCAACATTTTATCCAAAGGCAACTCAGTAATCTGTAGCCTTTCCATAACATAAAGATGATCAAGACTGCGTCAGATAAATTACATATATTTGATTTCCTTCAAAAACAGGAGTGTATATTCCACTCTGTAGAAGGAAGTAAGCAGGTTTTCTAGCTTAACTATACACCGTTCCTATCTGATAAACAAAACAAATATCAGCATCTTAGTACCACACGCAGCATTTGTGGAGGGGGTAGAAGGAGGGAAGTCTTAAGTCTTTTGAAGCCAGAAGTCATAAACACTGAATATGTATACTACAAGCATGTACCAATAGAGAGATTGTTAAAAGATCAAAATAATAAGAAGTAAAGCAGAGAAACATCAAAGCCTTTCAGGCTTTGTATTTCTGTCTTGATTAGTAGGAAGGAGGGAAGAAGCAGGGAAAGAAGGTTTATAGATCAATAGTAAATGGCCCAGTCACCTCAAAGGCAGCACCATCCAAATGTGTACAATTTACAGGAATTGCTAAAGCATCTCAATCATAAAAGTCACAAATGATCTGACAGTACTCGTACCATATTTAACAGGTACACAGAGGGAGTTGAGATCACCTTATCTGAAGGAAACTCCTTTTTAAATGTAAGGGTAGATAGATTTTCATTTTGTCTTTCATCCCTCTGATGAAGTTCATCTCGCTTTGGTCCTCCTAAGATTTCTTTCATCTAGCGTGTAGTCTGTATGATCTAAGCAACTATCGTCAGCGAAAGTATTTTTGGGGTCCTTTTTAAATGATGGATTGTCATTAAACAGAGTATAGTAGATGAAAGAAGTCCAAGGAGAACCAAACTGTGCTGAGACTTACTCAGGAAGATGAAAGACGTAGTGAGACACATAATGAAGAGCAATCTCTCCCTCAACCCGGAGATAGGCCCTTCCAACTATGACTTGTTTTTAAGCACCAGCTTCCATCCATTTAAAATCTGAGTTATAAGCAATTCATTCAGACTTTTCATAGAAATCTGAGAAATTTTTATTATATGAACAGTAGGCCTGGGTGGTCATGCTTCACGGTTTGTGGAGAGGATGTCATGAACTATTAACAGGAATCTTTTCTGTGGCCACGGGTGGGTTGATTCACATAGCCTCATGTGCTCCTTATCAGAAATACAGGAACCATTTCATCCTAAAACTCTGTTTTGTTAACTTAGAACCTGAAACATGAAGGTTTATAAACCTTAATATTTTATATGATCTCATGTAACTGTCACTGTAACTAGCTATAAACACACCTGATTTTTTTCATGTTCTTCCTAACCTTTTGGCCTCTGCGTGTGTCTGGCATACCTCAGTTCCATGGGTTAACCCTGCAGCAAGTAAACTATTTTACTTTCCTGATGATTTTAAATTTAATTGAACCATCCTTTGTTCTTAAGACATTTGAGTCCCATTCAGTCTCCTTTTCTGTTTGCTATTTTATATGACACTTTCATGTCCCTCTTGTTCACCTCTCCATGTTGCAGGCAGTCCCATTCAGTACTGATTTAGATCTGCTTTTGCTTTTATAAAATTTTAATTTCCTCCTTGTCACGGTTGTGCTGTTTACAAATCCAAAGATAATTCACACCAAAGCTGCTGTGGTTCCTAGGGAAATTGTTAAAAATTCATCTGAACTGAGCAGGAGAAGAGCCAGGTTCTCTGGAAAATAGCCTTAAGGAGAACTTTTCTTCAAACAGACACTTTAAATGGCAGCCTTGAAGCATGACCAAAAATAAGCAAGTTTATTAAAATCTTTTATAATATTAGTTGTCAGGAAAACTTTAGAGATGTTATTCTCCAAGTCTTTACCAGAATAGCCTCTTCCTTGTCTGTAATTATCTCAATCAAGTGGAATACCAAATTCTGAGAAATTGCAGAGACATTAACTGGAATGATAAAGACCAGTCGTTTATTCTTACAGTACAATAGTACCAAAGGAACTTAGCTTTGTTTTTATTTTACTTAGCTCAAGAAATGGGCGGTTCTGGGTTGAAATGCTGATCCTGCTTAAGTCAATGAAATATTAAAGGACTTTGTCAGTTCTTTGGAACACAGTCTCCCCTCCAAAAAAATCCAACAACCAACCAAAACCAACTGTTGGTGAAAGGAAAAAGGGAGATGTTGAAAGGAATGCAGAATTTGATTTATAGCAGATACTGTTCATTGTCAGACTGCTAAGGTTTAGACTGCCTGGGGAATTTCCTTCAGAGGAGCTTGGTAAAAGTTGTAGTTTGCTTTTTCCCTTACTCTGGATTAGTTAGAAAGCACTTCTTATTTAGTCAGGTTTCTTTCAGTAATTAAGCACTAATAGTCAGCATGAATATTAGCATCCTAAATAGCAGAGGTCATCAGTGTGACTTGCTCTAAATCTTCAAGCAAAAGATTTGTCAAGTGTGACATGCCACAAAGGTGCAAAAAGAGTCCTGATGTCATGTTTGTTGAATCTGAATTTGTATGTTTGTTACTCCAATAGCTTTATCTCTGCAGTAGAGGTTTTAGATATGAGTTTTCAATTTCAGAATAAATGGATAACCTTGGATCAAACTATCTTTCAAAATTCTCTGCATCTTTCTTTCAAACGGGTGCACTAAAGTGACAGTAGAGTAACTGGAAGTGACAGGGATACTTATGAAGTGCTTGCACTTGCAAGAATACATCAGGTAACTGTGAAATGGTCAATATTGCGTTTGCTTTACGCATCCAGTGGTGCTTTCTGTTGGCACTGTCTCTAAATACATCCAGAAATATTAAAAATACTGAGCAGCGTGTTTAGCACTTTCTAAACCAGTCTGATGATTGCAGCAGTAATACTTCCGAGCATTTTTCCTGTTGGAAACACCGTTTCTTCCCTTTCGTTAACAGTATAGTCATTGATTTGCTTCTCAAAAGGCTTAGCAGAAGATTCCATCTTTTTTATATTATAATAAATCAAGAGAAACTTCATCCAAAAAATTGGAATTCCACTGGAATAAAATTACTACACAAGAAAAAGCCATCTCTATACTTTGATGGCAATAGATAGTAATGAAAAAACTGTCACCTTCTAACAGAGATTTTTCTAAAGTCAATTTTTTTCCTAGCAGATGCTGGTTTTGCCTGGTGCGTGCATCATTTATTAAAAGATTGCTGATATTGACTTTGTGAAATAAAGAAAGTTTGGAATAATATATTTTGATATTTGACAGAGTTTTCCTGAAGTAGGGTATTTTGTATTGTAAAATTTGGATCTTGGATGTGAAGCCTTGGAGCAAATGCGACTTTTTACTGCTTTTCTGGTCAATTCTACTATTGTTCCTTCTTGACAGTTCACTGAAGTTTCAGTCCTGCAATCATATATTTGTTTTCTTTGATATGTGCCCCAAGGTGATTGAAATTTCTTCGCGTTATCTCTTTTCTACTGTCTCTTGGGTATTAACTTTCTGTATCTTTATTTTTATCCTGGTCTTTGTGTTGGCAAAGGAAACGCCTGAACTAGAGGTACGCAATATGAGGGAATCTGACTGACCGATTAAAATGTAATAGGCATGTCGAAGGCCATCTACTTCAGCATTTGTTTAATTCAGGGTGAAGTAAATCAGCACATCCTCGGGGGATGTATGACGTGAAAGGGCAGCACTCCTGGCCACTGCTGTGTGATAGGAACATATGGGCTTCCACAGCCTCTGCCCTTGCTGACCACGAGCCTTTGCTGCTGGCTTATTAAGAGGTCATCTTAGTAATCGGTACTTATGAATGATATTTAAGAAAATCAAGTGGAAACTGGTCTGCAGAAATGAACAGCTACATGCAGACATGAACTCTTGAGAGAGTTTGAGGGATTTAGCTCTTCTGTTGCATTTTAACGCCCTGGAGTTAAAATGGATCACATGATGTGGTCACGGCAGACGTCATTTGGGGCACGTTAGTGAATTTGTGGGGCAAATCAGTTGTAGTGTGTTTGTGAGAAGTTGCTTTGACCAGCAAGTGCTTTTTCAGTACCGCTTTAAAAGGATTGGTTAGAGGAGCACATAAAAATCACTGCCTGCAACATGGGTGGGTTTTGTGTGAGCCATGTTGCTGGTGAAGTTGCATGTGAGCAAACCTCCAAACAAACAGGCAATCTATTTGTGCTTTAAAATAGGTATCTTCAGTGCCTAGCTTCATGGAGTATAAATTTTCATGTAATCTAAGCACATCTGCTCATAATAATTAACTTCTGTGGTGTATAAAGGAAAAGCTACATCAGCTCTATGGTATGATGAGATGGATTGCTTTCTATCTGTTCATCATAATGATTAATTGTAGCATTTATAGGAGGATAGCTGCTTTTTATGCGTTTTTGGTTTAGGATCATGTATCTTGCCTTTTTTTAAGCTTATTTAAATGTAAATACTCTGCAAATCCAGTATGAAAGCATAAACTTTCCATTTTTAAGTGCTTTGATGAGAAACAGGAAAAAATACGTCTCTACTTAAATTGTCTTATCTGAAAACTTTGAAAGATGCCTGTCTTTCCTAGTGAGTTGAATTTCACAGGTAAATGTAAATATTGAAAGTAACCATGAAAGAAATTTAGAAGGATTATGGAATTTCATTTGACCCTGAGAACCGGTGTTTCCAAGGGGCAAACTTAATAATACTGTATCATAGTAGCAAATTGCAGTTGGTCCTGTGGTTTTGCAAGTATTAAATATTTCCTATGAGAGAAATAACCATCTGATGTGTTTCCAGACGTTAAATACACTTAATTCTTGGGCTTTTGTTCAGTAAAATTTGAGTATGTGCTTTGTGGAATGTAAGCTTTCAGGTTTGCAGTAGAAGTGATGGATAGTACAGCTATCAATTAGTGCTAAGCTGTCAATAGGTCTGTCAGGGGAGCCCAATGATCCCAGTACAGTCATCGTTGTCTTCCATTACTTGAAACCAAGTTACTATGTGTTGTGTAGATGGAAGTCAGCCACAGGTTTTTATTGGTGTTGACTTTACACAGTGAGAATGGTGGAAGCAAAAGAAATGATGCATTTATTGAGCAAAAGTCTGAAACTCAGGTAAAGTTGCAGGAGGTATGTAGAGAATTTAGTGTACTATTTAAAAATCTTTCTGGGTTGCTCAAATCATATTGATTAAATGATAAACAAAGTACTTTCTTGAAATCTTATGGTGACTGGCATAAACTCCCTGATTGAATTACACTGCGAACAGAACACTAAAGGAAAATGTCTTTACCAGTTACAGTTGTATCTTTTTTCTTTTAAGGGTTTCTTATTAAAAATTCAATCCCAGGATTTTCTCCGAAGATAAACTAGACTCAACAAAGAAGTTAATACAAAAATAAGCTATTGCAATGGCATCAATGAAGAGATACAATAAGCAAATAAGCAATTTGCAGATAGAGAGTCAACATCCCATGAAATGTTTATAAAGGTAATATTTAAGATCTCATAAAATCAAATTGTATTCAGATACAATAACAAGAGTCAGTACTAAACCAGTGGTGAATCAGGTCCAGAGAGAACCATAAAGCAAACAGTTGTATTCTGTTTCAGAGGTTTTCTTTATTGCTGAGCATACTATATGTTTTTATGGAAGCTCCACACAATCTTTGCTTACCCAGTTACTCATGGTTAGAGTGCACATATATGGATCAAACTGCTAAAGGCATGTGTTTTTTGATGCAATATAATTTAATTATTAAGAAAGTAATTTGCATGTCATTTAGGATTTACGGTGCTGAGCATTTTTAGGATTTTTGTCCTCAAGGAAACAAGCTATTCTAAAATGAGGCTACCATTCTTCGTTTTCTTTCCCAGAGTCCATCAATCTATTACAGAAAGAAAATTGATGTATTTAACTTTTTTCTTTTTAGTTTTGTTATCTGTGATAGTTGTTATCTGCTGGATAATTATTTGTTCCAATATTTTTGTGCCAATAAAAAATAAGCTGATGGGCCTGTGTTTCCATACCCCTCATCCTAAGTAAAAAATAAAAATAGAGCTGTTATAAGCATAGGCAGAGTGTTTGCTGATGAGTTGCACTTCCTCCATGAGGTCTCAAAGATGCTAATTTCTAACACATCAAGATAGGTTTCTATGTTTGCTAGAGCCAGGATTCATTAGGACAGACAATTTCAAAATGGCTGGCCTATCCTTGACAGGCCTTTCCCTCAGAGAGGACCAAGAGGCCTGAGATTTTGCCCTTTTTTAACTGGTAATTGTAACATTCCTGGGGTTGCAGCTGATCTGCTCAGTGAAGAGTGGTGGAAACTTGGGCCAGTTTTTGGGGAGGTGGGGTAGGAGAGTGGTAAGTGTCTCCTTTTTACTGCTTTTGCAGAAGGATCCTTTGTTACATTTTTGCAAGTTTGTGCTGAAATTTCCTGCTAACCCTCAGGAACTTGGCCTAATTTCCATCTTTTTGTTTGTTCGAGGGCACTGAATAACTTTTGACTGAGCTTAGCTGATCCCTCATACTCTGGCTGGTCCCTACCATGGTTGTGCCCTTTCCCTAATAGGAGAGCTTTCGCTTTGGCATTTGTCTTTTTCTGAACTGCCCCTTTCTTCAGTTTTCTTTTCCCTACCAGCCCAGCCTTCCAGAGCACCTTACTTAGCTTTAATACAACTACGTTTATAGAATGTATTAGTCTACCTTCCCATCCCAGTTGTTGTTACCTATGTAGTTTAATGGTCATTCTCTTTCAGCCTGTCTTCCACCTTGATGTTCTCCATTGGTTCTTCCTCATGGCCTTCAGTCTAGCTGAGTAGCGTTTACTCTGTCCCCACCTCAACAGACCAAATTTTACCAGATTCCCCAAGACAGTCTTTGAATCGGCGATACTTTCTGACCCATTGTGTGTTCCTGTAGCACCGGGTGGAGTGGTGTGGATGGTGTCCTCCTACTTGCTCATGAGCTCACCTTGTTTGGGGTCCTTTTCCCAGCATTGTACACATGTTCCTTTCCCTTGCAATCATCAGCCGGGCATTCAGTAGGTCAGTTGTCCTCTATAGACTAGCCCAGAGTCTGAAAAGGTGTATAATCTGTAGATAAAATTAAACATGTCACCATCATTTGTATGTCCTTCCAGAAGAGCTGTACGCCTTTATGGTACTGTTGCGGTCACATGAATTCACCTGTTAAATATTGGTTACTACAGGGTTTCACTCAAAAATATATGTTAATGTGATAACTGTGTAAATATTTTCAGTCTGTTTTTTAAGGCTTTATTGAGTAAATATAGCCTTATTGTGAAACCTCAGTTATCTTAGCTGAAGTATAATGTAAAGGTGATGGAGCAGCCTTAATGGCTCGCGAGAGGGATATGGGTGCATGTCAGTGCTAGGACAAGGTACACTAGGCAACCTTCTTGTGGAGGAGAAACATCAGGTCCCATTTCTTCATCTCCTTATGTAAGCTGCTTTGAAAAGAATAGTTTAATATTGGTAGCAGGTGACCGTTGTTTGCTATTTATTCAGTGTTTTTGTAGGTGTAGCAGATTTCGTGTTGACAAAGGATAATTTGATTTTGGAACGCGATGTCGTATAATATATTTATTTGGGGTTTTCACCATAATTGTAATGGAAAGTATATTAAACTTCATTATAAAGATATATGATAGAAAGGTAGATAAGCATTTAAAACATTAAAGAGTTAAGCATTTCCTCATTTTGTCACAGTCTTTGCTCGTTCCTTTGCTGGGAGAGGACTGTCAATCTTGTGTCTTTTAACTTAAATGTAACTTGTGTCCCTACCTCCAGCATACACTTATTTTTTCTAGAATAATTTTACATAGCAGTGTGAAACTGTTATATTGGACAATGTAGAATACAAGAATGTGTGCAAAGCATCATAGGAATCTCAGCTTTTTTGTGTATTTACTGTGCTGGAAAACCTTGTAGTCTTATCCAGACTTCTCATTTATTGATAGCAGACACATCAGTATTAGCAACTCATCTTTTTTTCCTTCTATTAGAAAAAACTAACTGCATTTATGAAGTTGAGTAGAGAAAAAAAGGATTATTTTATGTGTTTCTAGTCTATGTGGGTACACAATTCTCATCACACCCAGGAGGTAGTCTTGTGGTTTGGGGTGGTTTTTATAAGTTTCACTGTATTTTTACAGTTGTATGAGTACTTAGGACAGTGGGTTAATAGTTAAAATAGCCATTTTGTGCATTCCTTTATTATTTTCAACAACTAGAGAACAACTTTTTTTTTTTATCTTGATGTAATCAGTAACTTGACCAATAGTATTTTTCAATACTTTTTTCTTTACCTTTTGTCAAATTTCATTTTTTTGTACATTGTTAATCGTACACCTTCAATATGTGGTATTTAATTTAGTATTATTCTAACTGTTTACTTTTGATCCTTAGATGGAAGGCTATGGGGATGTCTTTGGTTCACACATCTAATGCTTTATGAGATAAACAAATAAGTAATGCAAGCTTTGTAGTCAGTGTGCTACATAATGACCTAGTCATAATTTTTGAATCGACTGTCAACACATATTAAACCAGAGTATCTATTTGAAACAGTAGTATTTCATAAGCTGCATTTGACAGTTTATTATCTTATCTGAGAACTCCTTTCTTCCTTCATCTTGCCTCACAAACAATGTCCCTGCAATTGAACTTTTGGTAAAAGTCAAGGTCACAGCTTTGGGATGAAGTTATATACGGGAATTGCCTGTCTTCACGTTGAAAATGTGAGTAAATCAAAAGTACTGATATGGTAGTCTAAATCTACAGTATATTCTCTTGCATTTTATTGAAACTAAAGGATAGGAAATTTTATTGACTTTTAAAAACTGTTTTTAGGGAAACTTCCTTGAGAAAGTTTCTTAATAAACCTATACAGATTTAATCCTGCACTTAAAAAAAAAAATTAAAAAATTAGGGATGGCAGTAAATTATAACACACACACATATATATATGTATGTATATAAACCTACAAGGAATGGATTTTGTGTATGGATTTAGGTAGAAGTGTGATGTCTATGTAAAATAACCAAGTAAATTATCTTCAAGTTTTCTGAAAGACAGTACAGATAACTTGTGTTTTCTGTGAGGTCCGTTCCTTGGAAACGGGTGGGGAAGGGAATATTTTAGTCAGAAATCCACCTTTCCCCCACCCGTGATTTATAATTTTCTCGGTAGAACAAATGTCAGGAAAAGGACTACCTTAGTGTGATGCTATTTGGTTTCATTCAGCTGAAGGAGGCTGGAAAGAATCTTTTCTTTCGATTATACAAACTGTAGCTAATGTATAATGTAATGAGAGCAATTTCCCAGAAATCCATTTCAATTTGTGAACTAATTTTGGTTTAATATTCTCGTATGTCGTATTACCAATATATCAAAAAAATCTTTAGGATATATGAATTTTTAATTGTTTTATTAAGTGCTGCCAAAAGTTACAGTCTTTGTAACCTCTCACTATTTCCAGTAACTTCAGGTTCTGCTTGTTATTTGACATTATGCAGTTGAAGAATATAGTTAATTTTCTCATACTTTTGAAGAAAAGTCTTCATCTGACTTTTGACCTGCTGCGAGAAATCATTCAGTGCTTCCTGAAGTTTATATTCTAAACTTTGAAGTTTATTTCTAATGCAGATTGTTAAGGCTTCTTAGTACTTCTGTGTTGCCAAGAGAATCGCAGAGTGTTTGTTCCTGGAGAGGATTGAGTGTTAAGAAAACTTGCATGTGGACGGCTAAGGGTTTTTTTGTGTGTGTGTTTTGTTTTTTATAGAACATCCTCCTGTGAAAATGAGCATTGCTTTTTAACACTTTGAACAGTTGTGTGACATGGAGAGTATGCAGAGAATAACTTTGATGTTTTGATGCACCTGGTTGACTCAAAACAATTCAGCTTCATCCTTCACTCCCTCCTCAAAAAACCCAAAACCTAACAATCACATGCTTCTCATGCCTCAGAATAAATCAACATTATGCCCTGTTCTTTAGTGGGTATAAAAAAGGGTGCATAACAGGATTATCGTGGTATTTAGATCATCATTTGAAGGAGAGCCAGGACTGGGGAAGCCCTTTTCCATGAACTGCAGGTGACCTGGCTACCATAGAAATGCGTAAGGCTGTGGGCTATATAGTAGAACTGGAGAAAAAGTCCCATGCAGGGCTGGCATCACCTTCAGGGGGATTTTCTTGTTTCCATCCTCCTTTACATCCTTTGGCATTATTGGGGTGAGAAGGATGGGAGCAGGCTGCTGGCCTGCCACTGCCAGAGTGATCTCTGGCTGCCTTCATGGCATTGTGGGAATGGTGAGCTGCTCACAATGTTGTCTGCAGGAACTGTGGTCAGGATCCAAGTTTTTTGCCTTAAATCCTGACATGGCTTAAACTTTTGCTCACTTGTTATCTGATAAGATTGGTCTATTCAGCAACCAAAATCCTTTGTAGAGTATTTCAACCACAGGACACGTTACTTTTTATTGAACTCTTTAATAGGGATGACTGTTGTTCCACTTGGCTGCAATGTATGGATTTTTCTCCCTCTATTACTAAAACCTACTGCTATCTTATTTTTTCAGAGGTAAAATACAAAATAAAATTCATCCTTGACCTTCGTTCCTTTAGAGCGATTCCTTTCAAGGACTGCTTTTCCCAAGGAGTTTTCCCGGTCCATTGTGCAGAGCAGAGCTCTCCGAGCTGTCCCAGCACAAACTTCCCAGCTTCTTCCCTGTTTCTGCCATGGCCTTGCCCCACTTGGTGATGCCTTGGAGACAGCCTGCGTTTTGGGTCCAGTCATGGGTTCCTCTCAGTTTGGCTGTACTGATTTTGACGCCAGATCACACAGCTTTTCTGAAATGACAGATGTGAGGAGCCCGAGGGCCTGATCCTCCCCGGGGGGAAGAGGCGTGCTGAGAGTTGAGCAAGGGGCTGCTGGGCTCTTCCAGCTCTCGCAGCATCCTCTCAGGCTCTGATTCCCATTCAATTCCTTATTCTTTTTCTGTGTTTCATCCTTTTCACTGGTGGGTCTTTCATTGTTATTTTGAACCATGGGCAAAATTATTTTCAAACACTGTTCAGTTCTCTCTTACCTGATTTTTTTTTTTTTTTTTTTTTCCACACACATCAATGAGATGTGCTGATGTTGGGTGAAGAGCCAGAAAAATAAAAATCAAAGTTGCTTTCAAGGATCCTCCTCTCATATATTGATTCAGATTTCCAGCTTAATTGGTTTCTGCTTTATTCCTTGTTGGCTGTGACCTCATAGAGCCTGAACGAAAGTGATGGTTTTCATTGCTTCTAGTGTTTTGTTGCTAAATTGTTCATTAATGTACAATGAAGGACTGATGTATTACATGCACACATCCTGTACTTTGCATTAGTGTTGCCTTGATCTGCTGATGAGTAGCGTTACCTTCAATTTGGGGGGGGGGGAAGAACATAAATTGCAATTTTTTTTTTTCTGAAATGAATTTTGCATTATTCTGTGTAAGTGAAAACATGGATGAAATCTTGGTATTTAATAATATAGTGCCAGAACCTCATGGCATAAAGTTAAGTAGCTAGACCAATATTTAAACCACTGAGTAATGTTATTGCTCTGCTAAACCTCGTCACTTCACACATCTCTCTGCAAGACCTCCTTTTGCCTCAAGCTGTAAGTGGAAGATGAGATTTTTATTATAAGTCTCCTGGATTAGGTACACAGGAACCACACTGGTTGACACTGGCTTTGATATATGTGAGCAAAAGTTTATATAGCCATTTTTGCTATGTTTCCATTCTAAAAGTTAATTAACTGATAAGATGTAACCCTGGAGCGTGGGTTACAAGACAAAGGTTTAAAGAGAAATTGAGACAAAGGTCTGATGCAATGAATGATCTAGAAAAGGCAAAATACTAATGCAGTATTTTGAAGAATCTCTCATCTCTGTGTAGCCATACAATCTTAATTTATTTGGACGTGCCATGTCAAACTTGCTCATAGAAACAAATTACAATGATCGTGGTGTGCTTTCTTTATACTTCATTACAGCAACAGCAAGAATTCGTTTCCTAAGTACAACACACTTCCATGGAATTTCCCTTTCCTTTGGGCTTCTGATGAATTAAAAAGGTGTTATTTACTGTTTCTTTAAAATACACACTTAAAATTCCAAATATCAGTTCTCCCTTCTGAAAAGGAAATGTGATGTGAATCTTGACGAATTTTCAAAGCATTGAATTTGTTTTGCATTGAATTTTATTTCCTAAATAACTTACTCTAAAATGGGAGAATTAATTACCACTTTGGGAAATTTTGGAAGTCCCTCAGACTAAGTTTACTTGGTTTTAAAGGAAATGGTAGTGCTGGGTATATTGGCCATAGTTTGTCTTCCCTCTCAAGGGAACAAAGAGTCAGATGTTCCTCTGGGCTTCATGTCACTGAGGCAGCCTTGGGTCTGAGGCACGGATGTACTTCATGACACCCTCCATGGGTGGCATGGACCTGCCTCTCTGGAGGTGAGCCTAGGTCTTGATGCTGTGTGTGGACACCAAGGACTTCTCAGAGGTGTGGAGGATATTTCCGCTCTCACAGGAGGAGGAAGCTCAAGATACCTGCTTGTGGTTCAACCACTTTCAAATGAGCCAGGAGAGGCATGCTTAAGGATATATAAAATTAAGTGGTGGGTCCACTGTTGTGGCACTGGTGGAATATGAACAGCCACCTCCCCCAGAGGTGCCATCAGGTTACTGTCTTCCTCTGTGTTTTGCATGGGCTCTCATCTTCCTGATTTTTTTTTTTTAAATAATATTTTTTTTAAAAGTCAGAATAAATAAACATAAACAAACTCTGCAAAATTTTACTCCATGTTACTCTCCAAAGATGACCTTCCCCTGCTTTAAGTCCTTCTCATTTTAAGCATGGTTTTCTCTGATCTTGTAATGACAGTTGGTAGAAACCTTCTGCATCAAGAAAGATTCACACACAGAGCAATTTCATCTGAGAAACTGCTCTGAGTGCCGCAAAGATGAACAAAACTTCATAGGTGAGAAGAGGGAATAAGATGAGGATCAAACTGGTGATTTATTATAGCCAAGATTAAAATGGTTTGTACTGGAAAGACTGTGATATAAGAAAATGTAGTGTAGTGTCCCAGCCAGCTCTACCCCGGGGTTAGCGAGAATGAAGCATGTGAAGAATAGCTAAACATACTAATAATGTTCCAGCGGGATGGAAAGTATTGCTAGTTCTGATGCAATTTACTTTCCATTGTATTAATTTGTTTTTATGGCATTTGATTGCTTTTTCGGTTAAACAAACCATAAATTATATGATCTGAACCAATAGTAAAGAAATCACAATAGAGCACTTTTTGTGTCCAAATATTGTATCTGTTATACATGAATGATCCTATAGTAATCAATCAGTTTGGATTGTGTAATTGCTTTAGAAACAAATGCTTGCAAACAAATGCTTCACTCATAGATATTAAAAAGAAAGTATAATTATATCTGTTCTTTTCCTGTTGAAATAAATGTGAGAAATATGAGCTTTATAATCCTCACTCAATTGCAACAATTTGGTACAAATTCAAGGAGAGTAGCAGCAGCTCAATAAGAAATGTTGTTTCCTTTTTTGGGGGGTCTATAAGAAAGGAAGAGAAGAACATCATAAGAAAAGCGTAAGGTACTGTAAGGTATATCCCTTTGCATCTTCTCTGATCTTCTGCCTTGTTTTTAAGAGACTAGAAGGGGAAAGCAAATAGTCCCTTTAGATCAGTTAGCTTCAAAAGAAGAGTAAAAAGGAATATACTAGCTCTGAGAACGGTCTGAACAACAAATACAAGGAAAGATGAGTGTAATTATTTTTATTATTCTTACGAGGCAAACCTATTAGAACTGCTTTGCTCACATAAAAAAGTTCATTTAACATAACCCAGGAGAAATACGAATTCTTATACTTATGGGAATCAGGGTCTTTTATACACACTGTATAGAAAAATATTCTTCAATATCTTGGACTGTTAGTTTTTTCTGGGGAAGTTGGGTTTTTTTGGTTTTGTTGGTCTTTTTTTTTTTCCTGCTAAAGAAAGGATGCCCTGAAGTAGGGTTTCTGTAAAACGCTTTTTCCCTGCACACTAGGAATGTTTAGGAAGAAGTATAAAAAGCTTTTCTGTAGGTATAATTTATACATTATGGGTACATGTATGAAACCCCCACACATCAGAATGTGACTTTGCTCATACTGGGATTCAGATATGAGTACTTAGGTTTCCTATGGGGCAAATCTCCTGAAAGGCCCCAAAAATTTAATTTCTCAAGGTTGGGCATGGGAAATTTTTCAAAATCTCTTTCTGTTTCTCTCACCTTTAGTCTAAGTACAGTGTCTTTACTGTACTCAGACTGTGCTGACCATTCAATCTTGAGTACAGTATCTTTATTTTTGTCTCACGAGGTAGACAATATTGTATGACGGCTGAAAGATACTTAATTTAGATAAGATGAATTATTTGAGTATGCATTTTTATTAGCTTTGGTCAAAGTAGATTTAGGTGTTTTATCAGTTTTGGGCTGGAGATGAGTAGCCAGGCTTCAGACCTCAAAGCATTTAGTATTCTTATCTGTCCTTTACTGTAGAAAAGTGATAGCTGAAGTGGAAAGTTTTATGCAGGACTGTATCTACAAAATCCGTTGGTACTTTAGAAAAATTTAACAGCAGTTTCTATGAGTGGAATATAGAAAGTGATGAGCTGGTTTCAAAATTTCCATGTTACTACTTTCTGAATTGCAGTTTTGGACTTTGATAAAGATGACGAGTCTGTATGGTGGTCTGAATTCTGGAAAAGCATGGTTAATTTAAAATACAAATAAACAGAGGAGACCAAATTCTGGTCGTCTTTTACACCTGTCCAAATCTGCATGTCTTTACTTAGGTGCAGTGGTATAAACATCATTATGCGGGAAGTACTGTCGGGAGGAATTGATAATTTTGGACAAACTTGTTTATTCTCCCTCAAATGTTAGTTGTGTGGCCAGGCAGTGAGTGAATATTGGAGTGAATTTTGGAGAGAATGCGATGAATCTATCCCAGTGGACAACAGGCTGCCACACAACTCCTTTTGGTAATGAGGAGATCTATGCAACGGCAGGTTAATTTGTGCCGTCTTACTTGGGCCTTGGAGCATGCCTGGTAGGACAGGATTTGGGCATTAGAAACAGAATTAACTGGGTGTCCTGGCTGAAACCAGGACACTGGGGAGGGGTGATGATGGGCAGGTAAGAGCAGGCAGCATCAGGATGAGCTGAAAAGTTGTTGAAGGGCCCACATATGTCCACAGTGGCTTAGTTGCTGGTGCCTGACCAGCCAAGAGCAGTGAGGAATTTTGAATGCCAAAATGAGAAGAGCCAGAGCTGAGGAAGACCATAATGTTTTAAATCTAATGTTGGGGGAATTGTACATATGTTGGTGTATCAGCGTTATGTTCTGGATTTAGTATCTGCGCTTCATTGTAAAGGAATAGGTGGAGTGGAATGACAGGGTGCCTGCCTTCCAGAGCGAGATTTTAAAATGCGTTTTCCTAAACCAACGTAATGCAATGTTTTCTTACATCCAGTTATCTGAAAAATTATACAAGTGGGTAATTTTATCAAACCCAATGCCATGAAAATTGAGGTGGAAGTGGACATTTGGCTGGACAAGTTTACAGGGCTGTCTTCTGATACCTTTCTAAGGTTGTATTTACCATGTGAGTAGGCTGTAGTGTTGAGCTCTCTACAGCTGTCATGAGAGATGACCATGTGGTGCTACCAAAAGCTGGAGCTGGCTGGAATAAAACAAGCAGCATTAGATTTTGAGTTCATCCAGCTATCACTAAAAACAGTGAATATATAACTGAGGCAGAGCTTTCAGAAGAAGGTCAGTGCTTTTTTAGTCAGCTAAGTGATTTTCCAACTTTTGAGTTACTAGGAATACTCTAAACGTTGTGTTTGTTTTCCATTTTCTCTCTCTTGTGTTATTTGGCATGTTTGATTCTCTTTATTTACTGTGGTCTCAATGTGTGTATATATAGCAGGATGTCTTAGTTTTATTTTCAAGTTGTGCAATAAATAATTCGTCTTAAATATAACTTGATGATAGATGCTACAAATAAATTGAACTTGAGTAGTTTTAGTAATGGTGGGCCACAGAAAGCAAAAAAAGGAAGCATATTTTTGTATTTTGTCAGGTTCTCTGAAAGGAGCAAAAGCATAATTTCTATCATTAATCATCTAATGCACTTCCATTGATTTCCTTTTTAATAGAAAATGAAAGTAAAAGCAATTCAAAACCTATAATAAAGTTAGAAAAAAACAGGAAAATTTGTGAAAGATTCCTTAGACTGATTGCATAATGTAGAAGCACTCAGATTGCAGTTATTCTCTGGCCAAAGTAAATTTGAAACATTAAAAAATCATATTATTTTGTCTTTGTAGCCAGGCAGAGTGTGAACCACTTGCAATAAGAAAACACCTGTATTAAAATGAAAATGGTGCTAGACATTGATGTATCAATCCTGTGTTCTGCATTCAGTGTGGGTGGGAGGAGTAATGGGCTTTATAGCAACGTATTTCTCTCCTACTTCCCCTTAAACAGTGGGCAGTCTTGGCTCACAACTGAGGAAGAATTAAAAACATCAAGTCATACAGCTTGCCAAAATTGACATGTACAGCTCAATTCTTTCAGTGATTTAAATCATATATTCCCAAGCAAATAATGGATAACCTCATCCATACCTATCAAAGAAAAATTGTACTCTAAGAAGTTATTTTAAAATAGAACAGAGGTGAGTCCAGTTTAAGGCATTAAATGACAGAGGTCAGCCTGCACTGATTTTTCTGGTTTTAATATGCAGCCCTGGACATACTTAATCCCTTTCAGACAAACTGATCGGTTCTCGTGCTTGCACTGTGGTGTTGGCTGAGAGGCTCTGAGCCATGAAGAGTGAATGGTGTGGCAGGGACGTGCGCCTCTGGTATGCAGACGTTGTGTACAGACCTCTTTATCCCTTTCTGTCTGGTGAATGCCAATGACATGTAGCCACAGGGGAACGCTACAGTTGGGTCAGACACATGCACATGGGACCGGCTGCTCTGGTGGGGGCACAGCTGTGGCTGCTCTGGAGGTCATCTCCCACCAGGCTGACCCCCAGAAAGCTGCAGTTGGCACTCCTTTTCTTCTTCGTCTCCTTTACCTAGATTAACCTGTCTTTTTCCCCATGTACATGTCTTATTGCAGGAAAGCTGCAGAGAAACCAACCCAAAGAGAGGCTGAAGTTGTGAAGGATCTTCACAGTTTCGCATTTTACTTTTTTTTCTTTCCTTCTAATTTTATCCCAAACTCCTCCCTTTACCCCTGTTACGGTCTTGTCTCCATGCTGATGCTCTGTACCCAACTTTTCTACCCAGTTCTTCCCTTGACCCCTTTTCATGCAAATCATTTCAGTTGCTTTCCTTTATCTTTTCTGTTGATATTTACCATCTTTATTGCTTCCCAACCTCATCTCAGGCTCCTCTTGTTTGTTTATAGAGCACATTGGTTGGGGTCTGTGTTTATTCAGCGCTCTGTTTGCTTGGTGACATTTCTTAGGCCTTTAGCACTACTGTCAATATCATTAATAATTACAAAATGGGAAACTAGTGATCTCAGAGCCAGTTTCCCTGCTGCATAACTAGTTGTTCCAGCTCTTCCTCAGCTATTTTTACTAGATCTGTGTCTGTGATGTCCTTCCTGGCATCATTTGTTCTCTTCCTCAGACTTATTTTTAATGGTTGTCTTACGGTTTGCTTCTGTAAATCCAAACTTTGGACTTCTTACAAGGGCATGTAGTGACAGGACAAGGGGTAATGGCTTTAAACTGAAAGAATGTAGTTTTAGATGAGATATAAGGACGAAATTCTTCACAGTGAGGATGGTGAGGTACTGGCATAGGTTGCCCAGGGAGGTGGGAGGTGGTCCATCCCTGGAAACATTCAAGGACTGGTGGGATGGGGCTTTGAGCAACCTGGTCTAGTGGAAGGTGTTCCTGCCCATGGCAGGGGGGTTGGGCCAGGTGATCTTTAAGGTCCGTTCCAACCCAAACCATTCTATGATTCTGTGATTAGGGGTTGCGTTAATGTACCAAGAATTTCATAAATGTTCCACCTGGGATTTTGGAGAAACTCGTTATATAACAAGTAAGAAGGAGCATCAATATAGAAAATAAATGAGATTGTCATGATTTATGAGACTGTGCTTATAGTCAGCAGGTCTGGATCCTTAAAGTTACTCTTTTTTTCCTAAGATATTATCCCTGAACTCCTTTTTCACTTATCATTAGTGATATGTGTTAGAAATTATGTTATCTTGTTACATTGAGGGGTAATGAGAATAATTATGCAACACAAAATGAGAATTTTTCTGAACAATGGGAAAGTAAACAGCTACATTAAAATTACACTACTGCCTAGCTTTAGTTTTAGTGTTTGGCCTGAGTGTACCTTCCCAGAATTATCAGTCGTTGTTTTCAAATGTTCTAATGACATTTAATTCCAGAGTTTTGAAACCACTAATTTAGGTTTCACAAATTGAAGTGCCATGGTACAATATAATTTTACTGGTTGGTGGTTGATATTCTCACTCTTAAGCTTTTTACCCTTTGGAAACTGTTGAAATGCATTTTTAAGGGAGAATTGATTATAACTTTGGTAAACGAATATGATTACCAAGACTGTCTGTAATTGGAATTTTACTTAAGAGGAACTGTATTTATGTTATCTTTCCTTATTGGATGCAATGCTATGTCTATAATATTTCTTTCTGAATACACTCATTTTGTTGGGGCCATCTGTAGTGCTCTTAAGTCAGGCGTGTGCCTACGGAGAGCACTCGCGTTCCCCCAGTTTGATGCTGACGTGCTTCTTTGGTGGTGATGTAACATCATCTACGGATGCATTCAGTGCCTCTGCAATTTGACAGCATACAAACATTTGATTTCACCATGTAAAAGTTTATAGAAGAAGTGTCTGCTATTTACTTTTAATTCAAGATAAATGTAGTTAAAGAATATAGCTTCCATATGCTTCCGCATGCCATATGCTAAGATGATGGCATACAGACATACTCTTGTGGGTGTTAAGTATAAAACAAGAAGACGGAGGCAGTTGTGCTGAATATCCCGATAGCAGTCCTCGTTCAGTATCCCGACAGGACCCCGTACCAGCAGAAAGGGAAATGTCCTCCCCAAGCTGTACATTTAACACTTGGCTTATGCCTTGAAGCAAAGCGGTTGCATCTGCAGCTATTTTCATTGCTCGTAGTAATCGCTAACTTTTTGTTGGCACCTTAACAGGTGCATCCACACTGTTACACAATTCCAGCCCTGCCCTGAAAAAAAAAAATTTTCTTTTAGCATTTTAAACCTGGTTACCTTTCAGGTTAATTAATGATCTTGTTTTTATCCTTATCAGAGAAGGTGTTCTTTTCTTTTTGTGCCAGCCATTGTTTTATATCAACAGAACTGCATTAAATTGTCATCCTGCAGCTTGGCCCCAAATGTTTAATTCCAGTTTGGTGGTGTTGGCTGGTGGTAATAAGAAGGAATAGTGGCAGTTCAAAAGGAAATCTTGCATTTCCTCTCTTTGTGGGAATCAATATTATAATTCGAAACCCTTTATCTGGTAGTGTCCTGTTATTACCTGTTTCTATTCATGTTTGTGTCCATTTTAAATGCTGCAGAGACCCTAGAAATCACACATTCTGTCTAGGGGGGATTTATTGTTACTATGTCATTTTTTTCTCAGTGCATAGGGCTGCAAATGGACTGCATTTGCTCTCCTGTGGTATCCCACTTAAAAAAAAAAGAAAGAGATGTTGACATAGCAAAAATGGCTTTGTGGTATGAGTTTATTTAAAACCATTGTGACAGAACTGAGCATTACGTGGAAATATTTCTTATGCAGCATAAACCACACATGAGCCAAACCAATCAGTAGCTTGAGACCACCAAGGATAAATAATTTTACTAACTTTCCTGAAGCCTCACTGAAAACAAAGTTGTCTCATTCTGTTTCCAGAAATGCCTGTATTTGAAAATATTTTTCTCTTAAAAGTTAAAGCTAGCTTAACTGGGAAATAAGTTTGCATCAGGCAGAAATGAGGTGACCAGCTCCTGAACGAACCACTGGAGTGGATCCGTCAGCTCTGCTGCTTCCTGTCTGGCCCTTCTCAATCCATTAAAATGCCCTAATGGGCTTTTGTTTTATTATTTAATCTATTTTAGCAGTTCATGCTGCTCACCTCAAGCATAGTTGTAAGCATGTAGCAGAAATCCTGCCATTTCTTATGACTGACATGCTGTAAAGATCAGGCCCATTAAGCTCAGGCTTTTGAAGGTAATTCATCTCAAACTGAAGAATTCATGCATTGGCATCGTCTTTGAAGATACTTGCAGACTCCTGAGTGGAAATGATTTGCCTCCTAACAAGACTGAGATGCAGCATACTGCTTAGGCCGACCCGAGGAGATGTGGGTTTTTGGTGTGTAAGGGTACCGGATGTTCATGGCTGGCATCTTATTCTGCATGTAAAAGAAGCGCCTGCACGCCCAGCAAAGGGACACAGCTGCCAGTTGGGTCACCAAAGAAGTGCTCACCTGGGCCCACCAGCTTATTAATAACACCATTGATGTTGATAAGTCCAGGACAGTGGGAAGCAAGCGGAATGTTTGCTCTTTAGGTAGTATTTTAGGCATCAAAAAAAGGTTTTTGGACTCCATTCTCTTTGGCCACTGCCTTCTCTCCTTGCTGACTCTAAGGCTTTGTTGCTCCATCAGGAATGACCAGCTTGAGTTACCAGGATCTGCACTTACAAAAATTCCAAAGTAGAGAAGAGAAGCAATTCTGTATTTTCAACCACCTGCTTGTCCCTAATCACGTTACAGGACGTGAGAAGATGGGTTTGCATACACTTGGCCATGCTTCATGTGGACACCTTTGTGTTGCCGAACCCTCGGTGTCCTTGGTGAAGGTAATGAGGCTACGCAGACCTTGGGCATCAGAGTCTATTACTTGTTTAACCTTCCTGAAGAGGGCAATTACCCCGCTTTCCCATACAGAGTGGTGACCTCTGTCCTCGCGCTCTCGTAATTGAGAAGGGGAATGTCTCCGAGTTTGTGGCTGCCAGAGCTGAGAGAGAAGAAGGGTCACAAGGATTGAAAGTGAAAGGCAAGGATCAGCAATTTAGAAGTAGTTATTAATATGCTGATTTACTGTCACTTGAGTCTAAAGAGATTTTTAACAATTGCTTGCCTTTTGCATGCTTTTCAAAATGCAGATTTTTCCCTTAGAAATCTAATTATATTTTAAGAAGATACTTTTTTATTTCCAGATGGTTGCCAACTCATCCCTTGATCCCATACAATACTGTAGTTAAAAACCAAAATTCATGTGAATTTATTGCAAAGTTACACCCCAGAAAATCCTTTAACTGTAAGAAAACAGTTATTTTTCCCTGTTTTTTTTCAGGCACTCCTAGTAACATTAAGTGTTGGTGACAAGGAAAAGTATATGCAGCCTCAAAAACCTGAATTATTTAGAAAGCTCCCTAAAATAATACCACAGGTTGTTGAAGTTAAATAATAAAATCTGGATTAAATCGTTTCATCTTCTGTGGCTTTGTGATACAGTGTGTGGACTTGCCTAAAATCAGAGTGCCTGACATGACTGAACTCTTGGGGCCAAATTCAATTGCTAACTCTGTCCCTGACTTCATTACTTTAATCAAGTCACGACCTATCTTTGCCTTGGTTAACCTACAATGTAGGATAGAAATAGCCTATAATCTTGGAGATTTTGTGAGAATTAATTATTATTATGAAAGGAAAGTCTTCATGATGTGCAGGGTATTTTTATTTATTTTAATTACTTATTATTAGTTCACTGAAACTTTATCAAGTTTTATTATAGGCTATCACTATTAATACTTTTGTCCTCTATCATGGCTATGCAGTGCCATTATCCACCCTGAAAAATTAGTCATTACAGACCAAAAAAGAAGAGGGGTGTTGAAGGAAAAGGGAATTGGCTCAGTACGTGTGCAGGGGCTCTGCCTCTGCCCATGTGTGAAGGCACTTCAGGTCAGATGGAGCTTGGCAGAGTGACACTGTCCTCAGCTGAGACCCACAGAGCAGTTGCTTTTTGGTTTTTTTTTCTGTTGATGGATCCATTCAGTATTGCTCTCACAGGGAGCTATCGCGCACCGCAGAAGCAGGCTCCTAGTAAAGGGCGGCGGCTGCAGCCCCTTTCTATCATGGCTGCAGGCTGAATGCTTGTGCCCTTCCTCCTAAACATCTGCATTTATGCAAGACATTCAAAGGTTCAGATGGCCAGAGCGGGGGGAGAGCACAAGGGGTAGCACAGTGTTTAGGGAACTCAGTTTGGAGGGAGCAGACCTGGTGCTTACACCTTGCTGCAAGAAGCATTTAGCTGTAGCATCCGCTGCTCAGATAGAGTAGAGGTCACCGCTTGGTATGGGAAGGCTGCTCAGACAGTTGTTCCCTTCATCTGAAATATGGAAAAGATGGCAGTTTTGGAGAAGGAAGCTCTCTTTTATATTTTTAATATTTTTTTTCTACTTTGAAGCAATTTCAGTCCCATACATAGTGTGTGCATCACAGCTTGGGAATCCTGGCCTCAACCAAGTATGTTTTATGGCACATAGCCGCAGTATTATATCTTTTCTTGTTTGGTCGTACAATGTATCATTGGTTAAACTGTTACCTCAACCCTTAAAATGACTGCCTCCTTGAGAATATTGAATTTATATAATCATTTAGATAACACACTGCTTGAATGAGAATGTTGTGTTGCATGAATAATGACCTAAAAATAAATCGGCTTTATCCTATTAAAACCAGGAGAGTGAATCCCACATAGAACACAAGTACTGACTGCGTAGCGTATAATACAATATATATAAGAATATAAAGATTTCTGTACCTTTACTTTTCAGCTGTTACATGCCTGTCAGAGCACAACGACTCTGCCAGTGTTGGTGACTGCATGCAGTGGGCAGGAGCTATGCCATCTCTCGTACAGGAGTGTCTCATTCCCTGCAAAGATGACTGCGCGTTTACCCCCTGGTCTAAATTTACAGCATGCTCGTTTGACTGTGAATCAACTCGAAGTAGGAGACGGTCACTCACAGGTATAATCTTTTATAATATTTGTCTGATGGTGATACTTGTGAATAATGCCTCTTAGATGTTGGTGGACTGATGTTGGGATTTTGGGAAAATCCAGACAGAATAGTGATCATCCCTAACTGAATTTTGATCTGATATTGATCATTGCCTACTTTATGTGCACACATTTAGGTATGAGAATAGTGCAGAAAAACTGGGTGGTGGAAAGCCATTATTAGACATAAACCAAATAAAACAGTGCCTATGCGTCGTGCAAGTTTATCTGATGTATTAATCTGGAAAACATGCAGCAAATGCATATACAAGAATAAAAATCAGTATGTTTTTCTGTTTAAGACTGTTGAAATCTGGATGAAGTTTAAATCTGGAAGTTTTGTGCTCAGCAATATCCAATAGTTCAACAGAGCAAATAAATACCATAAATAAAGAAAAACCAGTATAATTAAAACAGTTTTGTTTGATCTTTTATATGTATTGATTAAACACTCTGGTTCAAACCATTTCATGGAAAAGTCTCCCATACTTGCTGTTGTGGTTTGTTATTATCTTATGAATGCTGACCAAACTGAAAAGCTTTAAAACTCTATAACATTAATAGTTTGGAACTGCTTGTTTTGTTAAGAGTTGTCTTCCACCCCCCACCCTTGCTCCATAGCTAAATCAAATAAAAAGGGATTTTTATCCTACACTGTTTTCAGAAGGTTTACAAGAAATTTACTGTTACTGTTATCCTGAACACTCCCATCTTTTCATATTTCTGTGTTGTGTTTGAGAGCTATAGTGTAGCTGGCTTGAGTTTGCTGTAAAAAGTTTGCTGTGATAATGCCTGAGAATTGAATGGCAGCAAAGTATGGTGGCTACCACTGCTCCTTTCTTCTAGACTCACTTGTACCTGGCTGCATGGCTCTCTTGTTATTCAGTTTGTTACTGTGGGAATGATCCAAGTTTTTAGTAACTAACAATTACAGTACACAGACATAATGGCTTCAAGTTGCTATTCGTCAGTATGGCTCATTAAAGGATAAAGATTTCTCTTTTACATAAAAATCATTATTATGCAATGCTCTACTGTTTCTGCCAAAGAGCATATTCTAAAATGTTCTCTATATCAATGTCTGTATGTTCATAGTAGTAGAAATCCTTTATCCCTATTAGAATAATAGGTGCCTGCTCTTACAGAAAATATGTAGGAATTAAGTCAATACTTACTTCCAGGTAGTTTTAAAACTGAATTTTCTTTATGAACATCTGTGCAAGTCACAAAACAGTATGGCCCTACTTACCCCCTTTCTTACTCCATTCTACATCAGACATAGATCCATTCAAGTAAGTGGACCCAAAATAGTTTCTGATATTCAGGTTTTGATGGCTTGTCTGCTCACCCACACTGCATTTGTGACCAGGCGCCACCAGTCTCTCCCATACGACCTTGCTGGGCTCCCTTCCTCCCTCCAGGAAGGAGCTCGTGGTCTCAACCTGCTCCCAGCAAAGGTGTCCTGAAAAGCACATGTTGAACATGCAGCATGTGTCCCCGGTGGTGCTGGGGTGGGGACAGCACAGCACAACACCACAGAGAGCAGCAAAGGAGGACCAATTCAGACATTGGCTTTGGTTTGACCGCGTTTCAAAAGGGGACGTCGGTGAGATTAGTGCTGACGTGTCTTTGCATAAAACTTCATGAAAATTGGAGCTGGCCAAAAGTCTTGAAAAAAATCTCACCCATAGGAACTCAGTCCAAAGATTTAAGGAAAGTGCTATTTTGACAAGTATTTCCTGATGTTAAGAGTCCTTTATCCATTTGTATTTCACCTTTCTATAAGCGTGTATGAATTGTACTTCCTTCTTCATCACTGCATGTGTCTATGCTCAAGTGAATTCTTTGCCTTCATTATAAGAGTTCATTAACAATGTCATTTAGTGGGAGTCTGCTAATTGTTTGCTAACTATTTGCTTGCCTCCCACTCAGTTTTTAATGGTATTATTCATTTTACTTTGTAAGTAATCATAGACTCTACATATAAAATTAGTCATTACTTAAGAAGCAAAAGACTTATTACAGAACATATCAGAATTCAAAGTCATTATAATGAAAACACAGTTTTTAGGTAAGTCTTCAGTTAATTAATACAGTCAGTTAATTGACTGTACTATAGGTACAACACATTTTCTGTAGGAAGGTATATTTTTAATTTTTCATATAATTTTTATGTATAGTATGTACTACCTGATAATGTTTAATGTATATAATACTTGTTAATATTCAGAAATCTAATTTAAAAATAAAATACGTTTAATTGAGGGATTTATATACTTGAAAATATTGGAGATGGTATTTTCAATAGTAATTTCTAAACCAATCTGTAAAGATGAAAAAAAAATCTCCATCACTAATTCTAACACTACTTCTTTGAGAAGACTATGGGATGAATGTCACTTCAGCCCTCAAAATAGATCTTTCATAGCAACTTCATTAGAGGAAAGATTCCTACAAAACAGATGGCAGGGCAAGTTGGAAAAAAGCGTCATATAAGTGTGAGATTATTAGCATCCTTACCTGTGTCTGATGTCCTTCATGTAATAATGGCAAAATATGAGCAAGTCCCAAATTCCCATGTTTACTAGTACAATGTGGAACATACAGCTGTACGTATAAACTGAGTTTATGCCTTCTGTCAGCTCTTCAAACACAAAATGCGTGAAACACCACCAGAGAGTTCCAGATATATTTAAAAGCTTTTAAAAGACTTTCCTTGAAGTATGTGGAGTTGTACCTCTTATACCTTACCTGAATTTGCTCATAAATATATGTATAAATATATATATACACAAAAACATAAAGATGCAAGCACTATTGGATTTATTTGTTTTTATTATCCCTTTGTGCTGGCAAACTTTACATTCCCCAGAACTCTGTAAATAAAATTTTGAAAGAGCTGTGGCTTGAAGGACAACGATATCAAGGGTCTGCAATCAATGTCCTTTTCTTTGGAGGTCCGTGTTTGTATGGAAACAGGTATTGACGAAAGCCAGCTTGTGCTCCTACTGACATGTGGTGAAATGACACTTGGTTCCAGACTAGAAAGAGGGTGATTGGGTTGTATAACTTGTTTTTTGGTTTTAGTATCTTATTTGTGTGCAAGAACAAAGAGAAGAGATTTTTTGGGGGATCAAAGCTTTAAAAACTTTTTGCAGAAGTATTTTTAGCGCATCCTAGATCTCCAAGGAACATTTTGAGAATGGGATACAGTTGTGGTTTGTTGGTGAAGATGAATTCTCCCCTTCTGTGCAGATGCCAAATGCAAAGACATTCCTGAGCTCAGCCAGCATAAAGATTGCTCCACATCACGTGGGCTAACCCATGCCAAGAAAAGCATTGATTTTATCTCTAGAGGCTGTATACAGACCTTTGTTCCCTCGAGCAGTTGTAGGGATGCAGGGAGCATGAATTAACTTCTTTGCAATATTTCTCCTTGTACCGGGGACCTCTTCTCATGCGTACAAGTCCTCCAGGAACAGAGCATGGAGAGTGCAGTTGCAGCAAGCTGTCCCACAGGTTTATTTGAATGCTGCTGCTTCCTGACGCCACTGAAAGAGCCTTCTTTTAAAACCTATTGAAGAAATAGAGCAAAAGAAAACATTAAACCAAATATAACTGTTGAAATACTTTGCAGCCCTAATAATTCACTGAGGATTATCTTTTCTGTTTTCTTCAAAGTACGGTTTGTGTGCCGTGTGCATCTTTAACTAATTTGTAAAGTAGTCTCAAAGAAGAGGTTGTGGCTAATGTAGAGTCCTCTGGAAGTTGTCCTGGCAACCATTGATTGCGAGCAAATAGAGACAAAACAATCAATTTATTTTCATCAGATAATTAGAGAAAAACGATATTATATAGAATTACAAAGCATTTTCTGGGCAGACCATTACTAGAGTAAGACTTTGCATTTTGCTCCTTGCCCTACTCATCAAAACAGTATTTCCAAGTTCTCTGGTTGCCCCTGGAGATAAATACATTGTTCTTGCACTCCAGAGCACTGGAAGCAGCTAATAGATGCTTCGGAAACGTTCCTGGATATTAACATTCAGATTGTTTTGGTTCTAATGTGTTGAATTCATGCAAGTATAAATAATATGACGTGTTGTTATCAAAAGTAGCAGATGTTAAGCTAACGAACAGATTTCTGTGGTTGGAACAGGGCGAAGCAGAAAGCGAGACAAATGCCAGAATACAGAAGTTTATCCTCAAGTTGAAACAGAGCTGTGCCCCTGTGAGGTGTTTACCTCCCAGCCCCACGGAAATTGGTCCGACTGCATTATCAGAGGAGGTACATCCGAGCTGCAGTGGGGAACGCGATCCCACGGAGATGCCAAGGAGTGTGGCGAGGGGGTGCAACTGCGAGCTATTGCCTGTTACGATAAGACTGGCAGACTTGTGGAACCATCTCGCTGTAGCAGTTCGGGTAAGGAGATTTAAAAAAATACACAACATGTGTAAAGAGCCCTGATGCTGAGCACACTTATCCACTCAACGGTTTGTTTTGGAGCCTGTCATACGTGCGTACCTGTTTACTTGCTGGAATAGCTTTCACAAGCTGTTGCTGTGAGTGTTGAACACTGTTCTTCGGATAGCTTCTTACCGTTCTAAACACTGAGGTTTTCCTCAGTATAAGGGTTTGCTGGTATTTCTACCATGGAAATGAAGTAGAAGAGGGCTAAAGTTGGCTGTGATGTCAGAATACTGGGTGGATTTCTTTTATTTGTCTGAAAATCCTGTAAAAGTACCAACTCAGGAGAAGGTATATTTCAATTTGCCTTTTATTTGAAGATATCTCCTACTTCAGTTTTTACTTGTTTAGAAATTTTTATTCCTTTTCACTAAATTTGGAGGTTCATACGGTTGTTTTCAATTAAGGAATTTTCTTGAGATAATCATGTTTAATTACAAAACCCCTGTGATGTCACCTGCTGTCGCTTATGCCAGTACACAACTTTGGCAGCCGGTGGTCTCCTCCTTGCAATTTTGTGCCAGTCCCAAGCTCAAACTGACACACAGCATATATTCCAATGTCACTGCTTGCTGGGGCTCCGGGCTATGGTTCTATCCGTTATATTTCACATATCATCAAGTAGCCTCTATCAAACAGAAGTAGGGCAGAAGAGGAAGCAGGAAATGTCATTGCATCTGGATATTTTCTTCACTTTCCATGATTTGCAGTTCATAGCAATCATTATGCTAAATCAATTTACAGACAAAAGCCCTTATCTTGGGGGCAAGTTCCGTACCTGTGCTGCTCCCAAAACACTAATGCTCTCTGACTTCCAGTCAAAACACCTAGGACACCACGCAAGGTGATGTAATAGGTTGGAAGACTGTTGGTAAGCTATATGACGGGAGATGAAGAAATGATGTCTCAGGAGGAAATTAAGTAATACAGTGGGAACCATTAATGTTCCAGACTATATAAGGGAGCGGATAAAGAACTGGGGCTGCTCTGTGGAGGGTCTTCAGGTAGAGGAACAGCAGCCTGAGCCTGGCAAAAAACCCCACCCTAATGAAGTGATTCAGTCCTGGAGTGAATTCCTCTCGCAGCTGTTGATGGCTGTTCCAGCTGGCTGCACAGATTCATAGAGCAGCTTTCCGTGGTTTGTGTTTCAACAATGTGCTGTTGTACCAATTGATTATGCCTCTGTGGCCCATGAAAGAGGAATGCTCTACCTTTCCCCACAACATTACCTTTTCTTCTGAAAAAAAGGGAGCTGTTGGATTCTGAAAGGTGGATTTGCCTGTGCTGTGACTTGCTCTTTTGAAAAACTTGGGGTTTTTATCACTATTAAAAAGAGCAGATTGTCTATGCGTGGGGCTTTTCTGAATAACCTTGAAGTCTGTTTTCTGTCAGTGATATTTATGTGGCATTTTTAATGGTCTGGCTTCTCTTAGGGAGGTAGTAGGGAGTGGTAGCTCAAGGGGATTATTGTTGGCTTTCTTGTCTTCAGCTTTTTATCTGAGCAGAAATAATTGCAACATGATCCTGGCACAGGATCCACGTCAGAGGTGGTCAGTACTGTACAGCAGCTCCCTATCCTATGCCCTTGCTCCTATTTCCAGAATGCTCTGAAGACCCTTAGGTGTAGAAGAGGGACGTACAGGAGGGGTGAGAAGTTTCCACCTTCTGGATACCCTGTAAGAGTTCCCCTAAGAGCAAGTTATGCATCTCCAGCCAGACCCTGTTTAATATTCAGGACGTATAAGCTGGCGCTCCCAAAACAGAGAAACTCTTTTCATAAAGGCGGTCAGGATGATCTCCTTATAATAAGCAATCCACTGTCACTGTGGTCTGGGGAGGAGTGTAGTAAGATGTGGAACCTTGCAAAGCCAGAGCATCCTTTGGAGCTCCTCATCAGCCCATAGCAGTGATCCACCAAAGCCTTTTGTGAGCTGAATCCTGTGCCTGCACAGGTGGCTGAGGTTTGTTGTTCCTCCTAATTGCTGCTCAGTGTTGGACACCTGCTCCTGCAAGGCAAGCGAGGAAGCAGTGTTGCCTTGGGCTCCAGAGTACATTAATATTTCAATGACTTTGGGTATAGAGTGCCCAGAAGTGGGCAGGAAGCTCCACAGGCTCCATTTCCATCACTTGGGACCTGTCTTCCAACCAGAGCAGTTAAGTGACAATAAGCCCAATATTTATGGTCTCTAGAGCTGAGAGCTTTCAAAATGCACTTCTGAACACATTATTGAATTAGTGATAGAAACAAATCATTATCCAATTAATAATTAGCAGAATGTTATTCAACCATAATAGAGAAGAGCAAATTACAGAAGCATGCAGAATTGCTAAGCCCTGAGAAATTATTAATGACAGGTTTTTTTAAACAGCTCAGTTTATCTTGTTCACAATTAGTATCAGGTGACCTTTTAACATTTGCTAGCTGACCATATTTATGTCTCATTAAGCCATTGCTTTATATATTGAATGCTGATCACTGTGATATCTAGGCATTGTTCTTTCTTTATGAGCTGTGGGGGTAAGCGTGTTCCTCTTCTTTTTCTTTCAGGTCTTTTGAGTTCTCTGTTTCCTGCTCTTTTGCTTTTGCAGGACAGTGCTCTTGCTTTCCCTTGAACCAGGACAAAAGGGAGACATAAGACTTAGACCTCAGTTCTTTCCTGGGTCCTTTTAAAGAACTTCTACAAAGAGGAGAAAGACAGATATAGGAATGCAAACTTTGCCTTACAAGTAGATTTAATTTTGTTCCAGACTTGGTAATGCCATGAGTACACGGCATAAGACAACAAAAATGGTATAGAATAGTAGAGAATAGGTCAGTTTGTAGATTTTCTAGAGAGCAAACTTTGGACTCTTGCCGTCTCGCAGCAATGATTTTCACTTTCCGTGACTGAAACCTGGTCGTTGAACTTACCACTTCAGTGGGGTTTAGTTCTGTCATGTCAATTTGACTTATTATGTGAATGTATCATAGTCATCAGGTGAACGTACTGTGAGTTTGAGTCTAACAGAAATTAATCACTGCTCAGAGGGATTCAGGGTCTGAGACCCTGACCTTATACTGAGTTTTGAGAGCAATTCTGCATTTGAAACTTGGGGGAAAATAATACATATCAAAAAAAGCCATTAAAGTCTGTTCATCTGTGTGTGTCAGCAGTCTAGACTCAAACTCTCCTAAGCCTATTATCTGCAAATATATTAACCCTCTGAGCATACCTTCTCAACAGGAAATGGTTTTTCTCCCCATTGGTGTAGTTACCACATGCAGAGTATCCCAAGGTCCAAAACCAGTGAAGACAAAAGCATTCCAACTGTGCCTTAATGGAAATAGCACTGCTGGCTTGCCTGGTGTCTGCAGTTTCTTCTGTCAAGACCCGAGACCTGGGTTGGAGGGACCTCTGCCCTGGCCCAGCATAGCTGAGCACAACTTGTGTGAATACTTCGGGTCAACTGTAGTGGGTGCACAGGTCACACCTTGACTAATTTACCTAATGTCACTGCAGTTTAATCTCGGGTTAGCTCATGATCAGAAATATGACAAACTTTAAAGTACAAATCTCAGACTTCTCCAAATTTTATTCCTTTCTATACCAAACCTTTCTCTGATGTACAGAAAAAACACACCGTAGCTTTTTTTCCCATGACTGGCTTTATTTTAGTGGTGTCGTCATTTTCCTTGATTGCCTATTCAATAAGCTCAAAATACGAGTGACCTGCAGTTTCCAAATTGAGCTAGTTCTTTTCTCCTGGATTTGGTTCACTCCTCTTTTCCTTCCTTTATTTTGGAAATGCATTTATTAAATTATGGATAGAGCTAACTATCTCTAACTGCATTACAAAAATGTAATTGATAACTTGCCTCAACTTGTATTCCCATCAGAAGACTGGATTATATTGCATTCAGCTCACCACTACTCCAGAGGGTCTCCGTTCTCTGGCTGGTGTTTAGAGCATCTTCTTTGGACATGAAATTGTCCTCTTAATTGCAGTTCGTCCGTTTCTCAGTCTGTCATCTGAGTTCCTTGTGCTATTTTTGAATTTCCACCTCCTTTGTTTTGAATTATTTCATGTGGTTCCTTTGCCTCTCTTTTTTGTGTGCTGTGCCAACAGGGTTTTTTTTAATCTTAGAGGAACATAGGGTGCCTCATCTGTTCCAAATCAAAGGCTGGAGATTTCTTGTGCTCTTGCACAGAGGTTCTGCTTTTGATCCAATGGGCAATTTCTGGAAAGCAGGAGTTTATAAAGAGCACTTATACTATTCAAATTCTGCTGTGCTCGCAACAACAGGAACCTGGAAGAAAGACACAACAGACAAATAGATCCTGGCTTTAAATCACAGAGCGGTTAGCTTCAACCTACAGTCACCTTAAAAAGCTTTAATTATCTCTAAATTTATGAAGGGCATGGCAGGGGTGCTCATATTGCTCCTTATTCTCAACAGTGCAGTGTTTTGTTGTGGTTTAGTTGTGGGTGGGCAAATCAAAGAGGACTGGGGTTGCTCAGAGGGTTCCCCTGGCACAGGGGTGTCACTTGGTTCCTCCCAGTCAGGTCGACGTAACACTCCTACTGGGAACGCTGCTGGCAAGGTCACTCCTTGAAAAAGTCAGCTTCAATCCCAAATGGATGGGATTAGCAAATGGATGCACCAGGAAGAGTTAAAAGTTTTGGTGATGTGAAAACTCATTGTTTTTGTGGTTGCTGGAGGGATGTTCCCTGCTCCGAGGCACATCAGGGCAGCGTGTGCCAGCAGTGACAGTGCTGCTTCTGTCCTGATGGGACGTGTCCCCAGCGTTGGGAGATTTAGGACAATATGAAAGGTCATGGAGCAGGAATTTCAACTCCTCCT
>NW_010562635.1:102893-127417 GCF_000687285.1 Phaethon lepturus
GTGGTATCAAGTCTCATGAAGTTTGATTTTCTAAAAGGTCAGCCCAGAGTAGTGCTCCGTTTCCACCCGGGGCTTTCATCTGGGGTTTACTTTACCTTACATGAAAATCCTGGCCACTAGCTTGATAGACATTGCGTGACCTACCTGTGAGTTAACACAAGGACCTGCTCTGAAACCCTGTGGTGTGTGAGTCCCCGTACTGTTATTTTAGGAGAAAATTAGCTGTTTTCAAGTAGCTTTTAATCACTAGATTTTAAACCATTCTCCAAAATGGTATTTGTGTAGCTCAAAAAAATATAAGCAGAGCTTTATAGGTTAAAGAAACATGACCCAAGTCTATCCTGGACTGATAGCAAACTTACCTTTCCTGCAAGGTAACAATTTTGCAAAAAAAAAAAATTGGAAAAGCTACATTGAATAAATGATTGTTTATTTCTGAAAGTGTATCTATTCTGACATTTACTGTGGCATACATTTTTCTACATCTGGAAGAATGAAATGGTTGCAGTTTATTTTTAAAATCTTCAGAAATAGAAACTATTCTGAACAGAAGTTTCACCTGTGTTTTTGAAAATATTCCCAAGTATTTAATTTCATTCTTAGTCTAAATGAAATTGTATATTGAAATTTCATTTTTTAGCACAAACCATTAATTCCAGAATCCAACTAGTTTTAGTTTCAAGTGGTTTCTGTATTTCTATAAACAGCATCCTGCAAACATCTTATGCATGAGGCCTTATTTCTGGAGGCTTAATTCTTGACAGCCCCATTTCTTTTACAAGAAAAGTGGGCAACCCTGCCTAGGTTGTCCTTTTCCCAGCTCCAGACCCCACATGTGACAGCCTTGGGATGCCTCCTCCTCGCTGTAAGTGTGGGAGTAGTAGCTGGTCTTGGCACCATTGGTTAATGATAACATGTAGACCCCGTGTTCAGACTACCCTACCCTTCTTTTGGCATTTGGGTTTAATTAAATATTACAGTATTCCTGTTTCTCTCTGTGGTTTCCCCTGTGTGTCATTGCAATATATCTCTCTGTGGCCTTTTTATTACAGAAAAATGACTGTATTACTTACCAGAACAAAGCTTTTCAAGGACTGCTTGAATAAAAAGTTTCAGCTAAAAGTTCACATTATTTTCTGCCCATTCCATCCCCTGGCACGGGAATTAAGGCTGGGTTTGGATCACGGGTGGCTGAAAGGTGTTGCCAGCTGCAGACGAGGCTGTCCTACCCTTGCGTTCCCATTTCAGAACTCTTCAAAACCAGTGTCACCTTTGACTAGTTTTCTGCTATCTCAAAGCTAAATAGCTTCTAAATTTAGCCCTGAAATCCCAGCTGGGTTCTCCTCTGGACCTCTCTCCGACATTTCTGCACATCTCCTTGGGTGTGCAGTGACACTGTTAATTACAGCTGTGACTGCCCAGAGGAGCTGTAAGCACAGAAACAGAGCCCGTAAAGGACCTGCCCTCCATTTCTTGTTTGACTACAGGATTTTTACATACTGTTCTTGTAACGGTGCTCAAAGAGCATTGATTTATTCCTTATCTTTTCCTTTCCTTTTTTCCAAAATCTATTCACCATAACAAAGTTTGGCCAAGTTCTTCCTTCCTGGATGTTAAAAGAATTATCAAATGAAATTGAATCAGAAGACAGCTGTTCAGACATTACTGTTCTCTATGTTTTTTCTGGCAACAGAATCAAAGGTAAAAAGCCATCAAAAAAATGTTATTTCTGAATGGGTCAAACTGGCTATCAAAGAAGCTTATTTAAAGTCATGTAAGACTTCCCCTGAGGCATTAGTGCGTAGGAACGCACATTCTTTTAGATCTTTATCTTCTTACAGAAAGCAAGCATGCGTCTTACGAGGAAGTATTTAGAGGATTGGCTATTTGAGCAGCATCCTCTGTAGGTGCTGCATTTAGGCAGTGACGACGGTTGTTACTCCTTGGCTCTAAATATAAACCCTTATAGCATGTCTTTTTTCTCAAATTTCTTTTATGGTTTTTGCTACATTCCATAAAATGACCCTTGTGAGGAGACAGCAATACCAGACTATGTGAAGGAACGATTTTTTACTATCCTCAAGTAGGTTTTCTTGTGTTTGAAGATCACCATCAGCCTTCATTTGCTGGACCACCTCTGCCCAGCCTTGCTCATGTCCGTGCCTTTGTTTCTATTATTAGGCTCAGTCAGTTTTTCTCTGTTTTTGACAGGTTGATTAAAGCTCTTCCATGGGAGCTGGGAACGTTTTTAGTGTAGAAATAGTAACTCGGTGTAGAAATAGTCTATCAGAGGTTTAGGAGAGCTTTGATAGCAAGTTAATGCACTGGGCGATCTACTGCCCTGGTTTCTGCAGTAGGCTACAGATACTCAAAGAGTATTTCTCTGAATTGTGGCCCATCTCTTTGGCCTTAATAACGCATTTATCACAAATGCAGCCTGTTATGAAGCAAAGCTCTAATAAAATGTTACTATACAAAGATAGATTTAGAATTAACATTTTCTCCCTGTGTGTCATTCCATTTAATATGTTATATTGGAATTATGAAGAAATACCATTTTAGCCTAAGCCTTTTCATGAATTATGTACTGTAGTGTTAAGACCTCTGCACTTCACTGCTCGTGGAGAACATCATGATCCTTTTGAGACGTGTAGCTGTATGAGGAAGTGACATGTACTGGTGGGAGTTCACAAGACTCCTGTCAGGTCTTATGTGGTGGGGTTTTTTCACATTTTTTTAACCTGATTGTCTTTTATACAGCTCTTGATGAGCAGGACTTTCAGGCAAATAAATGGATGACAATTTTTAAGTGGAAAGTCACAATTTCATATCTTTACTGCTGGTGGGGAGCCCTGTGGCAGCTGGACATAGTGGATTTTAATGAAGTGTTAAGGGCTTTCACGTCTGACGTATTCTGAAAATCTTCAGACGCAACATCATGTGCTTCTCCTTGTATGGAACAAGAGTCCTACAAAAAGAAGAATTCCACTTTTTGCATGTAGGTCAATGTCTGAATAAAATGAGCTGACTGCCAGAGCAGGAAGGAGTTTGCTGGGGCACTGCATACAGCAATAAATTTAGCATGAAAGGCGGAGATGGGCAGGTAGTGGATATCTTTTAAGGTGCCTGATGTAGTCTGCTTGATCAAAGAGTTTGGGAGACCAACTTAGAAACACAGCAACAGCTGGATTTAGAAGATTTGAGGATATATGCCTGAATTAGGAAATGTGGGTAAAATTAAACTTCAGCTCGGTCTGCCCTAAGGATTATCATAATGATATTGATGAGTAACTGAGAATTTATCCTACTTTAGTCTATTCCTGGGTCTGAGATATACTTCGAAATCTCTCTGTCCTCCAAGGTTTGCAAATGAGGATGGTGTAAATTAAATCACGGAGAGCTTGGTTTGCAAAACTTCTAATATCCCTCACTACAGAGAGAGATTCCCTCTGTGAAATCTTGAATCTCATTTGTATTTGACAACATGGAGGAGTGACCATTAAAAATCGTATTATTCAACAAGATTGCATCGCTTTCTTCTTCTGTCTGAATTCATTGAAGTCCTCCAGCAGAGGATATTGAACTACACAACCAGTGTGCTCAAAGTCACGCTGCAAAATTGAAACAAAAGTCTATCAGGAATTCAGTACATCAGTACTCTGTGCTGAGGGCTGCTAACATCACAAAACCATCCTATTTCCATCTCAAGGTTTTCCATCACCTGAATGAGTTGTGCTGCTCTCCCTGTGCCTAAGCTGTGAAAAACCAGGACTGTTCCCTTTCTTAAAATCCTGGTTTCGTCAGATGTTTTTTCAGTACAGCTTTATTTAAGAAGGTCCAATGCTTTTGTATCCCTCTGTAGCAAGGTGACCTCTAATAGCAGGAGTGAAACTCCTCATCGGAGCAGGCTGGACCTTGTGGCAGCTACCTGGCGTTTGGAAAAGCGCTCACAGATCTTCCTAATGTCAGTAATGGTTAGTGGCATCTTTAAAACAGTGCCGGTATAATTAAAACGTGTAGTTAGGTTTCTCATTTAGTGTCAACGAGATGAGAAGGAATTGAGGCAGCGTATTGATTTAAATGTATTGATCTGAGGGGTCACTGTGTCACTCGCCTCCTGTGACGGCAGGGAGGGAGGCTGCGGAGGTCACTGTGGGCTCGGAAGCTTCTCCCTGCCTTTTCAGTGCCTGTGTGACCTGCTCTTAAACAGAGGCCCTTACACTTGGTAATACCTCTTGAGTTTTTAAATTAAAGTACTAGGAACGTACATTTAAAGGGGAAAAAAAAAGGAAGAAAAGAAATGTAAGCTTTTTTTCATGTTATTATGAGCCGCCTTGATAACATTAACTGCACGTGGATCTAATTGCTTTGTGTTCCTTTCTTCTGCAGAGTCATCTGGTGGTTTATTTTATCTGCAGTAAGAGCAGTATTACAATGCACAGTACATGCTAATTATCAGAATACAAAGGAAATGCATCAGTGTTTCCCATTCTGTAAAATGGAGACCGTCGCGTTGTTGTCTGAGGGAAGTTGTCTAAATGAGGCTTGTCTGTGTCTTGGGGTCACAGCTTGGCAGCTGAAATGAGGTGGCATATTGTGTTGACGGTGCCTAATGTCCTATCTTTAGGAACTGGCAGAAAGATGGTCTCCTCAGAGAGCCCCGAACTCTGAAATTGAGTTTCTTAGTGTGCTCCAGCAGAGCCTGAAACCATTGACTTTCAGGCTATATATGATTTACTGATGGAGGCAGATATGTTTGGTGACATTTGGCAGCAGCTTTCTGCCAGTGATGGACCCTTGGCTCTGGAAGATGCTTCTCGCCTGGTCCAAATTGCTCAAGTCTATCTTGATCTTCAGAGCACTCTGCAATGTACATCTTTTTCCAGAGCTACGGTGCAATTGGGCCTCTGAGAGAAGTCAGATGTAGGAGAAAGAGGGGAATTTGATGGTCTGTGGACAATTTAATTTTGTCTTTGTGATGCATTGTGGAAGTGTGTTCAGCCTTTAAAAAAAGCCTTATTTTATTATACAAATCTCTGATGATGATGATGATGATAACGACAACAACAACAACAATAAATATAAACAGAATCTCAGGTTTGTTTTAAAAATCTGCTTTTACTATGAATTGAGTAGCCTGAAGAAGATACATGTTAAACAATTCATAATAAAGTACAGTGGAATGAGTTTCTTTCCTGATATACAGCGGATGAGGACACAGATAAAGAAAAACAAAGCTACTCAGTTTTATTTGGACAAAGCAGATGATTTTCCCAGTGGCAGGATGATGAGCAAAGTATATAGAAAAACAGCTGAGCTACTACCCTAACTGCTGTTGATCCTAGTGGATGATTTTTTTAATTTTAGTAAGGACTTTCTTAAGACTTCAGGGTTCCCAAGCGACTGGCCCAGCCCTTCACTGTGGGGGAGCAGCCCTGGGAGAAGGGGGAATCATTTCCACAGCTGGTTTTGGAGCCCAGACAGATTTGTGCAGTGGATTTCTGCCTGTCTGCATCGAAGGTTCCCTGTGAGCTGCATGCACACTGTGAAGTCTTATTTATTTGCACTCAGAAGGCAGCAGACGAGGCTCTCTTCTCTGGAAGAGTTCTCAGCTTGTTCTGTAATCTGTTACAAGGAATGCGCTAATTAATGGAGATTTCCTTATTTAGTTAAAAGATTAAATACATCAGCTATTAGGGTTTGTATGTAACTCAAAGTATAAGCTTGCAAGTTCTTTAAAGAAGAAAACTGTAATGCTAAATCAAAAGAAATTAGGAATCATAATGCAAAGTCAGCATCAACCCAACTGCCTTGTCAGGATTTATAGAGACTGTGAAATTGAGCAATAAAACCAACCTTTGGATGAATTTCAATAACAATAATGTTGAGTTAAACTTACCAGCATTTTTTACAAGTCCTCTCTGGTCTATTTAGAAACTATAATCAGTCTGCTACAAGATAACAAGAGTATATGCTCTATTGAGAAGAGCAAGCGGGAATAAATTAGCTAAGGGGGTCTATTATTTGAGCTTTGCAGAATATTTGATGTGAAAGTTACTTTTCTGGGTTTTTTGGTTGTGCATTTACTGAATGTATTCATTAGATTATCTCTTAAATTTCCCAGCTAGCAAACTAATAATGCATAAAATCTCTCAAATCCTTGTATATTTAAAAAAAAAAAAAAATTAAACATTTGTGCCATGGCAATATTACATCCTTTTCAGAAGCAACTGAAGTTGTTAGCAGCTTTAAGACTCCCAGACTTATTTTGCTTAGATTCCTTCAGTTAATAAAGTTCTCCCTTGAAGCAGGATTTAAATGTTTGGACCTGGATTGTTTAGGAAGACGTGCACCCGTTGTAGCTCACAAGCTTCTGGAGCCTTTAGTCATGCCGTGTGGCCCATGGCCAGTGGCTGCCTTATCCATGGCACACTGGGGAAACCCCAACCATAGAGCTATGATCAGCTGGTGGAGTTAGTCTCTTAACCGCAGACTGTGCTCAATGCTGACTTTTAACCTGAGTTAAAACATGAGGTTTGCTTTGCAGGAGATCCCAAAGCTTCAGCTGAGCAGAATCTGGCCCACCAAGTGCCATGGTCCCTCAGGTCTCCCTTATAAAGGCTTTAGCTATTGGACTTTTAGCACCATGTGGATTTACTGGTGTTATTCTACATATTTCACAGTCAGTAACCAAATGAATGTAAATATTAATTGAAAAATTAATCAAATTTTTTCCCTCTACCTTTGGTCTGTGTAATTAGAAACATTTCTTCTGTGTCACTGTCCACTCTGCTGCTCCCTTGTTTGTTAAAGGGTGATCTCTTTTATCCTATAGACTCCAAGGGAAATTACTGGTGTTATTACCAATGGCAGTTGCGGTGATGCACAGAATTGTCCCTCTCGTAGTAACGACCTTGAGTTTTATGAGGCACCTCAAGGTTTACTAACAAGGGTGGAACGGCTAGAAGTTTGTTAACCGAAATGATGAAATATGTTAGAGAGGATACAAATGAGTTTAAAGCCAATTCAATTAGAAGTGCATCTGTTTCCAAAGCTGCTGGAGAAATGTTTATTTTTGAATCGCTTTTAAGTCAGCCTCTTGGAATTCTGTTGGCACTGTTGTTTAATGCTGTGCACAGACCTTACACCCGCAGCAAATTTATCATTTGGGAGTGCAACAATCAGGTGGATGCCAGTGTCTTACGTTAACCTGTAAACCTACCAATTGCCTCTTTTCCTACGACAATCCATTTGCAAATATAGAGGGGGACACGGAAGGACGCTGCAGCCCCTGGCTGGCTGTGGCTGGTGTGATATGTGCTGCGTCTTGGGTAGGTAGGAAAGAAATCGTACTGCTGCAAAACTGTCCCCCCGATGCTGCAATGCAATCCACAGCCTCTTCGTGCTTCTGCGGCGCTGACACCCACCAGCCCATCGTCCAGCTGCCTCCTATTGCCTTGGCTCTTTTGGGTTGCACAGCACGAATGAGACAAGAATAACAGTTTTAACACCATGTATTTGAGCCTTCACCTCCAACACCCACCAGACCATCATCCTCACTTTATTCATCACCCTGCTATTGCTTCATCTCTTGGGATGCACAGAAGAAATGAGACAAGAGTAATAGTTCCTACATCATGTGTTTGAGCCTTCCCAGTACATCCCATGTAATCATAGAATCATTTAGGTTGGGAAAGACCTTTAAGATGATTGAGTCCAACCGTAAAATTGTGGGTGCTTTGTTTATTATAGACACTTTAAAGGAAGAGACTTCATTTGTGGCTTGTAGAGCAACAAGCACATTGTTCTTAATGAATAAATAATAGTAAAATGAACTGTGCAGCCTAGGTAAATGCATTTGTTCATCCCATTATGTTAGCAGTGTCTCAGTAGTAAAACAATAGCACTTAAACATAGAAAAGGCTTATTTGATCATCCAGCTCATTTTTCCTGCCAATTCAGGACTATTCCCAGTAGTATGTTTCAAAGTGCTTACTTAAATATCCCATGCACTGGTGTTTCGGTCGCTACCTCCTGCGACATCTGTGTGTGCAGCTCCAGGAGCCTGCTGTTTGTTCAGATAGGACAGAGACTCTCATCTGTTGTTTCTAAATTAAATGAGCTTTAGTTTAGCAGTATTTGAGATTTTTGAGGAATAAAAAAAAGAGGTTAAAGGAATTAATATAAGAATATGTAGAAAGCAGGCTGAGCAGGGCTGAGGAGAAGGAAACTCAGTGATGAGGAAACTCCATGAATTTTTGGTATCAGGTTCTGTAGAGGAGAGAAAAATGGGGAATATGATGGGTGAATGAGATGTTTAAGGGTGACACTGACAAAACCAGCTGAGTAAACTCAACCTTGATTATGCTGTTTCCTTTATACATATTCTGATACGGTAAGCAGTATTTCTCTGGATAATAGCCTGAGTGTGGAATTCTTTATTAACACATTGTTTTAATAGCATTATCTCCTGTGGTTTTTTTCTTTTGGTTTTGTATTAGGCACCATGCCCATGCTACGAGTTTTCTAGGAATCCCAATACTAGGATTGTTTTGGGTATCCAAACTGAATCCAATCCCTGATTGGCTCCTGCAAAGAAAAACAGATATCCCATTCTCATAGGCAGTGGATGAGCTGAGTACAACATTATTTACTAGTTCCTCATAAAAAAATAGCCATAAAGGCATTCTATCATAGCAGAGAGGATATATCACATAAAGATTTTTGGAGGAAAATTTTTGTTGAATGAAATCTTTGATCCATGGGTATCTTGGCATAGGATTAACCTCAAGTGATTGATAGAATAAATAATGTCAGCCTGTGAGAAGAGCTTGAAAGACAGTTATATTCCTATTTTGATTCTGTAGCATTGTTTAGTATGGAGAGTTAGCTTCCTCTGGGCACGATGGTAATTTAATGCTCTATTAGCTGGCCATTATTTGTTTATACTTAATGTAATTTAGAAATATGGGTGAGGAAACTCAAAAAGTAATGAGCTGGCCTCTTGGCAACATCTTTAGAAATTCTGTGATTCGCTGGGGGATCCCCACACCACTTCCCAGGGATGGAGTACAATACGTTCCTCTACTTTTGTTTATTGTAACTTTTCCTTCGTTTTCCTTTTATGTCTTTTTTTTTTTTTTGTCTTACATTTCTTGTTATTATAGAGGTAGGTCTTGAACTGCCAAAAGGTTTAGCCCATTTTGCCTTCACTGATAAGTTGATAACCCCTCTGTCTGATCCTGCTTTGAAACAGGGCACTTTCTTTGTGTCTGTTGAGAGTTAATTACCTAGCCTGTCACACAGACCAAGGAAAAATGATATTTCATACAGTGGTGGAACAGAACTCTTTGGAGAACTGCCTAAGAAATGCTTCTCATAAATCTATCATGAGAAAATTTCTTTTACTTATCATAATGTATTATGAATTGCTTTGACTGGCAACCTAAGCAGGTGGAATAGAATACTAGTGGGATATTTGGGAGTTTCATTTGGGGAAAAAAAGCAAGTCTATTTTAGAAATACTTGTCTGTGTGTGTGCATGGGTGTAATCTCAGGTGAGAATACAAGACATGCAAAGTTGAAATATCTCAAACATGTGAACACCTCTGTAATGGGTTGGGTAGGAAATAATTAAGGTACCTAATTCCAGTGGCTCTGGAGCTGCAAATGGAAAGGCAACACAATGCAAGATAAGAGGTAGCAGAGTGGATAGAGCACACCGTATGGGGACAGGTCTGCAGCTTTAGCCAAGAGTTACAGCATGAGTTACAGGGGAGAAATGATTGCAGCTGTCAGGCGACGGGGTGGCCACCGTAAACGAAGAGGGAACTGTACTATCATGAAGGAAAAAGAGAGAAGAAATAGAGCATCATTGACCTGAAGGAGGGTACTACTGTTGTTTCCAGCATTTTTTTAAGGCACTGTTTACAAAAACAACATCAGTATTTCTTGTACTTCTAGAAGGAGGATAATTTCCAGTGGGGGATGCCTAAATAAATCTGCAACCTTTCTTGGTATTGACTTCAACATGAAGACCAGGAGGGAGGCAGCATATTGCTGCTGTGGGTCGATGCTCAGGATGTAACGCAGTCCTGGTTTGGAGTCAGCAGCAGGTTTGTGTATGGCAGAGACAGTAAATCCAGCTCCAGGCCAGAATAATCTCCGTGCCTTACTCAGCCTTGGTGCTTCCCGGTTGTTTGGGGCTGTTGTCTCGGGGTTTTGGAGGGCAGCTGCTTCTGGGTTGGGTTTTTCTGGGGTTTGTTGGTTGGTGGTGTTTTTTTTTTTCCCCTCCCTGACTGTCACCTTTACAGGGTAGGGAAACTCTTCATAAAAGAGTAATTGAATGAGCTAATTTGGTATTCTGTAGGTAAGGAATATAGAGGGAGTGCAATGAACTCCAAAGAGAAAGAAAGGGCGTAAAAATGAGAAACAGCAGAAATACAGTAGGACTGGAATTCGGTTATTTCCAGGATCATCATTGCCAGAGCTGTTAGAGGGATGAAGCCACCTGTAATAAAGGCTGATCTTAGCAGCCACTGACTTTCATGGTCTAACATGAAATCTCTTTTTTGTTTAAATTAAAATAGTACATACAGACATGACAAGCAGCTAATAGAAACTCAAGGAGAATGAATGCAGAAAGGTGCAGGAGCTATTCCACACTGCCAACCGAGAACTGGTGCCAGTAATTCCCTGGGAGACCCTGAGGGTTCAGCCACCCTCCACTGCCTTTCTGCACACTGGGAGCTCCATGGCCAGCATGGGGCTCTGCAAAATCTCTCTTCCCACATGCAAGCTCCTAAACCGCTGTGGGGTTGTGCCTGTATAGATGAACTCTGTTTTTTCCCTGAGAAACCCTGTTGGGTTTTAATTCAGCAAGGTGTTGGTCCTGCAGATGTCTGGTATTCTGCTTTTGAGAGGTGATGATCTTAGGAGGACTTTTATGTCAAGCCAGGTTAAGGTAAAAGCAAAGCTTTAAAATGCCATTTGTGAAACCCAGAATAGGCAAAAGAGTTGTAAAGAGAACTATCAGAAAGAAGTGGGAAGCGTGCTTCATCTGCTTCTCCCAAAAACAAATCCTACACCGTTCCAGCTGGCCGGCTGTGGGCAGGTCCCTCGGCGTATCTTGTGGGAGCTGCCAGGAGCACAGCTCTGGTGCCTCCACCATCCTCTGATCCTGCAAGCCTCCAACTCCCTGCCTGTGCCAGCTCTGGGGATGGCTAGCATAATACTAAAGGAGTACAAAATTGGGTGGTACGCTTAGTTCTCCAGATTCTATTATGGCCACAATCTTATAGGGAAGATAATCACCACCTCTTGGTGACCACCAGCTTCGCAACAGATACATTTGCAAGTGTGTGACCTTTACATCAGTCACTTTTATGGCGGCTTTCATTGAGCTAAACCAAGTAGAAATTAGTTTTAGTCACTTCTGTTCTTTACAAGTATCATAATCTCATGTTAGGACGGTGTTGTCAGTCTGCCAACTTTAAGAAGTTCTCATTTTGTGTGAGTTACACAGATTACAATGAGACATCAGAGGATTGGAGTTCACTAGTTGTGGTGATTAAAACCTTTCTCAAATTTTTGGTTTAGGTTACATTGAAGAATCTTGCACGGTCCCTTGCCCGTTTGATTGCAAATTAAGCGATTGGTCCAGTTGGTCCCCTTGCAGTTCTTCTTGTGGACCAGGGGTGAAAGTCCGATCCAGGTGGCTTAAGGAGAAGCCTTACAATGGAGGTCGTCCCTGCCCAAAGCTGGATCTCAAGAATCAGGTGAGCGGCATTAAATAAGCAACAGAAATCTCTCTGTGTTTACTCTATTTTTAATTGTGATCAAAAGATAATGTGCTGGTGAAGAAATTAAAAATAGGAGTTGTCTCTGGGATCCCACCTTGTGTCAGATTTTGTAGGCAATCCTCAAACTTCTTGAGGATGGAGGGGGAGATGCTCATGTAACAGCAAGGTTTGACCTGAAACACAGAGCCCTGGACGAATAACCCGCCCTGGACAGTGTATAAGCATCAGAGAGCTCAGATGTCATGGATCTTTTAAAAGTCGTTAATTCTCTCTGAGACTATGGTTGCTGCAAAAACATTTGTTAAATATATATTGCTTTTTTTAGCAACATTTCCCTTCAACACAAGTTCCCTTGAACATTAATCTCTGTATATTCAATATTGAAGTATCCCATCAGAGGAAAGTAGTCTCTAAATTGCTACTCTTTAAAAAAGATCAGCATCTATTTAAATGCTATTTAATGCTGTATGCATTTCAGCAAAACTAATAGTGATTTCCTGCATTTGCTGATTAATTCTCAACACTAATTAACACTGATGAAGTACTATTAAGTTTTGCCTGTCCTTTATTTCAGTTTCAACTATGAAAATTAATAGGACAGAAACAGTCATGCTGAAGGACTTCATATATATGTTATGAGTATATATATAAAAATATGTTGCTTAGTGTATATAGAAGGACTGTAATAGTATTCATGCAAAGATTTATTTATGTAGTGGCTTGAAGGTGCTAGAGCTGGTGGATCCAGTTGTTTGCTGCAGCAGTGGTGTCCTGGGATGCAGCACCGCTTCTAACACCTGATTCTGAACTTGCCTCATTTTCTTCACAGTTTATTTTTTTTCCTGTGAGAAACTTGGTAAATACTTCTGCTTCTTTCTTTTTCCATATTACTATTTGAAATTCATAGGCAGTAGCCTAACAAAAGCAGCAGGGACTATGAAAATACAAAACTGCAATAACATGTATGTTGTCCATACCTCAGTGCTTTTCTTAATAGATCAGACAGATCACCAAAGAGACAAAATGAAATCCCACAGTAAGTCGTATGGTAACAATAAGCTCCTTTGTAATGAAAAGATGCTGGGGTTTGTTACCCCTAGACACAGCAGACTACGTCTATTAAAAGTAAACTCATTGCTATAAAGTGGTGCCTATTCCCACACACATTAAATTTGCTAATTTCAAAAGCCTTTCAGAAGATATGAAAGGAAAGAAATTGTTTAAACTTGGAAGTTACATCTTTGTAAGGTTTATCGGTGCACGGTGCTTGCTAAGTGCCACGGCTTGTATTAATATAAATGTGGTCGGTGCTTTTTGCCTCTCTACCAGGAACACGTCTTGATCTAAAACCTACTGAATTCATTAGAGGGCTTCCTATTGCGGGCTCTGTTAGTGACATCTTAGAAGCCCATTAAGGTCTGGGGGTTTTAGGTATGGTGGGTTTTTTGTTTTGGGTTTTGGGTTTTTGTTTGTTTTGGAGTTGTGTGGGGTTTTTTTTTTTTTTTTTATATTTAAAGAGGCAGAAGCTATTTCAGTATACCAATGGATTACTTTTTCCAATTTAGATTTATAGCATTGGATCAGATCCTATAAATTTCAGAGCTTTTAGGATAAGAAGAAATTGTACTAATAAGGAAAGTGTGTGTGTTTATATGCATGCTTATATATGCACACATGTACACATATTGTGTGTGTCTTTCTGTTCGTTGCCTCCTCAAATGCTTCTCAATCCTTTGTGTGGTTCGGAAGGAGTTTTGCTCTGCACCCACTGGACTTTCAGTTCCAGCACAGATTTAGACGCACTGAGGACCTTAGGCACATTGCAGCATGCACAACTTGCCTACCCAGATGGTAAACTAAATTAGCTGATCGCACTGCTGTTTAGCTAAGCTGGACACATATCATTAATCCACTGCAAGGCAGATTGTCTTCTGTTTCTTCTGGTGTGGATGGTGTTTAAATCCTAGAGCAAAGCTCTGTATATTCTTTATGTATAAATATTTGATGTGACATCCTAATTATTTTTATATAATCTAGGTTAAATATCTGCAGTCAAATACTTGATTTTGTTTGATATCAGAGATGAGAAAGCTAAATCACCTTGGTGCTGAGATTTGCTTTTTCTCTCACTGGCTACTGTGTTATATTGTTTTATGCAGTTGATAAAGACATTAGAGAACTTAGAACGAATAATAAACTCCTCTCTGTGACAGTAGATTTCTTTTATTATTTCCTCCACTATTTTTAGTTATTTTCTTTTAATTATTGCTTCTGAGCTTGGGTCTTGCTATTGCTTAATCAATTACTTTGGAGAGCCCTCCATTTTCCAGTGTCTTATAATTAAAGCCCTCAGTCAGTTTGTGTCTTTTTCTCATTAAGCCAAATAATCTTTTCACCCTCTTCTTGTGAAGGGTGTTTTCTAGGCTTCTTGGCAGACCTCTGCATGTCTTTGTTTTTTTTTTTCAATGCCTTTCAGGTATTTGACATAAATTTAACTACAGAGAGCATTATGTAAAACACTATTCCAGCAATTTTCTCTTACTATTTCCCACCATGTCTGAGGCTCTGCCAATACAGATACTTTAGCAAAGCTTTGGACAAAGGCGCAATTTGCACAATCAAAACAATTTATTTGATGAATATAAATAATTATTTGAGTCACATATGCTGTTTTGTAAAAGACTGTCCTCATAGAATCAGTTCGATCAGTGTAGCGCAGCTTTCTTGTGTATTCAGGACAGAATTTTTTAGCAGGAGTTTAATTTTATACAGAGATAATGACACATCCTGTTAATGCCTGATATTCTGTGGGTTTTATGCTCTCAGTTCCACAGAGGTTTTGGCTCTTCTGGAGTATCATGAATCCATTCTTTCGGATGTCTTCATCCCCCCTCTGCCAGTAGAACCTCTCAAGCAGTCCACTCCTTTTGCAGTAGATCCAAGAAGTAAACTCAGATTTAGGAGAATTAATTCAGCTTTTATGTATTTCTTCTTCTCATTACAGTCAATGGACTAGGTTGAGCCCTTCCAGATTTCCATTCCAGGTTTTGTTATTTTCTAATGAAAGTGACAAACAGTTTGTTGATACAGACACTTCAGCCTTAAGCTTCCTTTGTGTTACTGCCCTGTGAAATTAAAAGATGAATTACAATATTTCGGGGAAAAGATGACAGTATTTTAATGCAGATCCATGTAATACGTTGAATTACTTTCATCTTGTACCTGTAAGTGTTTGAAAATCGTTGAAGAGTTGGCTAACTACGTTTTGCTCCATCTTTTAAAGAAAATGGGCATTGCATGGAGAAGCTGTGCAGCTCTTATCTAAGGATATGATTGCTTCTGAACAGCCGATTGGATTATGGGGTCAGCTGGCAGATGTTCTTGGCTGTGTGATGCATGTTAAAAGAGGTGTAGCATTTACATTTTTCTATTTCTGCTCTTACTTGAATGCACTTACACAGCATGCAGTTGCTAAGCTATTTAATATGTAGTTCTACATGATGAAAGGTTAAATATGAGTTATAGGGGGTTTATTGCTTGAATATTCTTCTATAGGTTTTTAGAATTACTACAAGAAAACGCATCTTATTTTCAAGACTCATGAATTCCAAGGATTATCTTTTTATTGATTGCTCTAATATATATTCTTGTCAAGATTTTCCCTCCTCTTTCCTACCCCTCTGTCTCTTACTCGGTCCTGCTAAAGAACAAATATCGTAGCAAGTAGTTTATTCCCTTTATGTATACTGCATATATTTAAGTAAACATTTTTAAAGGATTGAGAGCATTTGTAAAGGCAGGCATAGCAGGAAAAAATGTAATGTATTTGAAATTTAAACATAAATGCTTTCTTTAAAATGAGTATTTTATTCCTAATGACGTTTTCCGGTGTTCACTCTAGAATATGAGAAATACACACACCTTGCACATTACAATTGCAAGTACTTTTCCTGAAATTGCATGTAGAAGCTTAAAGAAAGGGAAAAGGAGAACAGTGGTATATTTACAGATCAAATTTCCCAGAAGCAGGTGTGAAGATGTATGAATTTCTGGTAACCTTTTCATAGAAAATGACTGGTTTAGTCCTACTTGCACTTCAGAGAAAACTGAATGTGTTAATTTTATTTTCAAAAGTGAAAATCCTACAAAATTATAGGGTTCCAAAACTCTCCAAAATGTACAAGATTGGATGGGCTCAGAGACTGCTGTTAATTGTAGAAGCCCCTATCTCTTGTGAGGCAAAGCTGGGCTTGGGCTAGAGGTGGAGGAGGCTGTGGATGTGTGATCTTTCCCCTTTTCTAATCTGTAACGTTAGGAAAGGTCTGTTCAGGAAAGGCCTTTTGTTAAGGTGTTTCCAGGGCTTTTCAGACTTCTAATTCCTAAAAAAACCACAAAGAAAACTAACACAGTAGTATACAGACTAAAGTTTGACTTGCTCACATTCAGTAGCTGTTTCTTAAGGCAATTTTTGGCTCACATTTGGCATGCTAAGTTTCTGTGATCCAAAAAAGTGCTTAGACTGTGTCAGAGGAACTCTGCCTGAGGAAGAGCAACGTAGCATGGCTTATCACAGGGCAGTGTAATGAAACAAAGTCCATTTTTATTGAGGTAGGTAATTGTTTTCAGAGCAATAATTTTGTATACAATAAAGTTTCTGAATAAGCAACTTATAACTACTGTATTTCACCTGTTTTCCTTCAAGTTCTATTCCTGTCCTTACTTGCTGACACAAGATATTTGCAACCTCTTTCACTTATCGTTGCCCGCTATCTGACTGTAAATTATTAAAATAGTATTTATTCTCTTAATCTTGAGTGTGTCTGACTATAAGAGTTTATTTTCATGCTTTGTTTTGGTGTACTCGGTTGTATTGTTCCTTTGCATAAATACATCTTTTATACATACGTATGTATGTATGTGTATGTACATTGTATGAAACATTTTCAAAACTGTTAGGCTCCTGTGTTAGAAGTCAAGTCTGAACCCAGCGTCTTTCATTGCTATCACTGAACTAGCTCACATCCAATCCCTGGATGGTGAGTGAGTTCAATGTGTAACCCTCACTTTTCAGTATCAGAAATAGGTCTTCAAGAATATCATTAATAATGTATTAGCAATATATAGCTCCTGCTTAAATCACTTCTTTGATAATATAGATTTCTAATTGTCAGAAAAGTTGCTGAACTTTTTCAAGATGCTCATAAAATCTTTTCTTCTTATGGATTTCAGCTGCCAGTAGTTTATTTCTGAGCCCAGTCCTGTGCTGCTGTATCAGTAGCATCGGCTGTGTGAGATCCCTTTCCCTGGCATGCAAGGACACGGCTGACCTGTATTTTCCTCTGGCTCTGCCCATCAGCACTCATTTGCTTTGTGTGCAACTAAACTTCTTGAAACAAAAATCCTATCCTTAATCCCAGCTTTACTTTCAGAAGGTCTCGTTTCCTTCCACTCTGCCTTGAAGGAAGGAATTACAGCATAGAAAACATTTGTCCTCTGATTCTGGGGTGGTTTTACAATATCATAATGACAATTTTTTGCCTGCTACACTAATGTGGGAGAATTTTCGGTGTCAAAAGTAGTGAGAACCTCCTGATTTCTGGACGTATTTCTTGCTGTAACTGGAAGTTTTGATACTAAACAGTAACTTAGTTCATTAAATAAGCAAAAGTAGCAAGCCAAATCTGTGTAGCCCGAGCGCTATCTAATCTTCCTGAAGCAAGTGTCTGGAGAGTCTACCAGGTGAGTGGGTAGTGCTTCACTTCCTAAGGAAAATAGAGCTGTTTCCTCTGTTGTCCTTCAGGATCACAACCCTGTAGCATCTACTGTACTTCCCAGCATATATTAATGTTGTATTCAGCTTCAATAGCTGTGCACACTTGATTTTCATTTCTCCTGTAGGTTTTCTGTTGAATAAAAGTCATATAAACATATTTTCACAATTGCCACTCATGAAAAGCTTTAGCCTTGCAAAAATTGAGCAGTTTAATGACTTCTTCAAAAGTATTTTTCACTTTCCTTTTTTTTTCTATACCGCTCATTTAAACTTCTCTGTAATAATAATGCATCTTGATATATGGTGTAATGCTATATTGTGTAATTGAGAGAGTACATTTGCAATTTGTGAAATTAAATATCATACAATGGCAGTCTCCTTCCTAGAATTACTCTGAATCCACAAAAATTAGCAGCCTCATGCTAACTGATTAAACTACATTTTTCTGCCTACTACAGCCCCTACCAAGTTCTTCATGAAATATGTCTCAAAGCAGGACTTGCTGTAAAAGAAAGTGATGTTTGCATCTCTGGAACTGAAGATTTACCCCTAATTATTTCTGATTCAAATACAGTTCCTACCTTTGTTGTTGAAGAAAACATTTATTGTTTAATATGATAGCATACTGCAAAACATAGTGAAAGACAAGAGTTATACCAAAAGTACTTTGTCTTGTTTATTTCTCTGCAGAGGAGATGGAATTAAATGGAAAATCAGTTGTAGAGGGTCAGGTGGCCCAGTGGAGAAGGTTTTAGCATTTCACCTAAGGAACTGAAGTTAAATTGGTTTGGGCAATATTTTTTAAGGAAAGAAGTTTGGTTTGTGCTGAATCTCTCGTGAACAATATGTCATGTTGGAGGACCAGCATACACTGTGTGTCATAAATCAGCGTGACAGCGTCTAACACTGAGACTGAACTTACTCTTGCTTGTCTTTGTCTTAGGAGCCAGAGAACACAAAGGATGGATGCCTTGGTTATTCCTTGGCAGCAGATTTAATCCTGGGGTTTTTTCCCCCCTCCTTCCTCCTTTTAGAAAGTTTTCTATTTCTTTTCTGCAAAGTTTTGCAGTATAATTTGTTCTCAGTTTTAGGTTTATAATCATTAAGTAAGGGGAAATGCTGCATAACAGTTAAAATAAGAACCTGGGTTCTGTTCTAATTGGAATGAACCCAAGAATACTCAGAATAAAAAACGTTGGTACATTCTTCACCTTTTCATATGGTAGAAGATGTGAAAAACAGCTCTTTGGCATCGTGCATTTTATCACACGTGATTTAGTTGTCAGAAAGAGTGAATTACACAGAACTATCCCTTTTATTGCTTTTGGCAAGATAAATTAAGATTTTGACACATTTTCCTTCTCTTTACTTTCTTTTATAATCCCTTTCTGTACAAAATCAGTTTCCAAAATACTATCTTGTTGATTACAAAACAATGTTTGCTATAATACAAAGACATGAATGTGGAAATTTCTCTTGAAATAGATTCTAAGTCAAGTAATGAAATTAATGACAGTAATTTTTAGTTCTACAGAACTTGCCGTATAATGACTTCAACTTCAAAACTTTTTGAAGTGTGAATGCAACAAGATTGTTGATTGTCAAGATGTTGAACAGGAGTGCGTTAAGCAGAAGGCAACCCAGGTCTGTCCAATCTAGGGAGCCTGCGTTCAATCTGAATCATGGTGCAGAGCATCCAACCTGAATGACTGTTGGGTTGGGTTGAGTTAGGGTGGATTGGGTTGGTAAATTAGGTGCTGGCATTGGCCTGATTTAGCATCTACTGCTGTCAGAAACCAGTGTGAGGCTATTCTAGGAAGAAGCTTTAAGAAAGGATGTCATGGCAGTCTGCCCCAACTCTGACATTGGAAAGACTGCAGTAAAGAAATGAGTTTCCTCTTTGCAGTGCAGAGTATCTCGTATGTCCTTTGGTCAGCCAAATATCTAAGTCTATCTCATCTCTGTATGGAGGGCTTCTGCATTTGCTGTACTCGGTATGCAGCTCTAGCTTCATTATTAATTAAGATTTTGGTCAATTCTTTCATTTTTCAAGTAGACAGCAGTGTCTTCTAGAAGGACTGAATTTTCTCATAAATATATAGCAGATTCTGTGTGTCCTTGTTTGAAGTTGACCACATTCAGGTGATTGGCTTTATTCTTAGAGGAAAAGAGTTTGTTAAAGGTGGTCTAACTCACCTGCATGCTGTGAACATATTCTGAACGTTCAGAGCAGAAATTTCCTACTTTCTGGCTCTCCTTTATGAATAAGAGAGAATAATTGGAGATGAAGTTGCTGTTCAAACAGGGAGAATGAACATGAAGATGTCTGCTATGTGAATTCATCTGTCAGAGCTAATGAGAAGCCCAGGAACACAGGCACCTCTTGCATGACGGTCCTTAAAATAACCCTGGTCTTGCCTTCTTAAAGTATTTAATATTGACATATTGTTCTGTCTACAGCAGTTATCATTGATTAATACTTGAAAAGTATTAATATTTTTTCTGCTGCACATGCTTCTTGTGGCCATTTCACAGAAATTATACCCATCTCATTTGTTTGGTTTGCTTTTGTTTTGTGCACTGTAGCTGATTGATAGATTCAGGAATGGATTTTATTTTCTTTTTATGTTGTTTGATTGGTTTCCTCCTCCAAGACAGCTGAATAAAAGTGCATATGACCACCTGTATTCTTCTTGATCTCTCCTCACATGACTGGAAGGATTGTGCTGGGCTTGCCACCAGCCAAATGTGTGCATTTGAACTCTGAGTTGAATACACGAATTTTGCATCTTTTTTGGTGACAGCATCAGGTTTGTCACCATTACCAGATTGCTAGCTGGGATATAAACCACTTAGAGATTTTGGATTTCAAGGCCCAATTAGAGCTTTCTGAGTGGTTGTCAAATACAGCCCCCATGTCAGGGAGGTCTGTTGTTTGCGAGGGCTGTTTTAGAAAAGTTGAAATTCATTCTAGTTACGTGCAGGTGGGTTTGGGGAAAGAAAGGAGAAATTAAAGCTGTCCCCACTGTACAGTTGTCTGGGGCTCTCCTTGCCTCCTGGAGTCCCTGTTTTAGCAGGGACAGTAAGAAAAGAATTGCAAATATGAGTTTGCATCAATTCAGCTAATCCTTCTTCAGTACCTGTAGATCATGACACGTCTTTGTGTTATAAATAAGTGTGTTGCAGGCTACAGTCACCAGTAGAAAAACTAAAGACAAGCGGATTTTATGTATGAATGAACCGCCAAAGAACAGATTCTTCTTCTCCAGTAAGATGTATATTCTGTCTTATCTAATTTTATTCACTGCTTCTCACTTGAAGAGTGCATAAATCAGCAGTCTTGTGTAGTCTGTTGTGATTTATTGCTTAATTAAAAGTTATGAGGGCCCTTAATCCGTCTATAATTTATATTATTTTGGGGTCAGCTGTTTCCCATGTTGTAACTTAACCAGGAAACTTGCATTATTTTATGAGAGGAACAATTTGTGAGGCCTTGTATTCACTGACAGATGCAGCACATGGCGCTGTCTCAGATGTTCCAGATTCACTTCAGAGTTCAAACTCAGAACTAAAGATAACTAAATATCAGTGCACTTAGTTTATCAGCATTGATTATAGCTTGATGGCAAATACAGTCTATACGTCTGATAGAGTTACAGATTAATGTTAAAAGGAATGAGACTCATTTGTGGTTTCACAATAAACAGATGTTAGCTACACTTTAATAATTTAAAAAGCAGGCTTAAAATGGTTATTTGTGTTTTAATGGAGTATTAATTTGTCTCTATTAATGAACCACATGCTGTTGTCAAAACAATAGAACCACCAGGTTTAGTGTTTTGTTTTAGTTTGGTTGTTAGGTGATTTTTTTTCGTTGATAGGTTACTGTTGTGTTTTTTCCTTAATCAAGGTTATAACCAGCATTCATTATAAAAACATATTTTTCTCCATCTGAGTTACTGTTGAAGAATATATATAGTATACAAACTTCAATTTTTGTAGTGATAGCGGAGATGACTAACTTGAGAATTTCTGCTAAATTTGAAAAACTCTAACCAAACAGTTTTGAGTTGCATGTTTCAGAGCATTCATCTAATTTGAACTTTGATGGGTTTATCTCCTTCTTTCTCAAATATGGTCTTTATTATTTGAAAACATGTGCTAGTTCCACTATAGCAAAGCTTTGTCCAATCCTGGCATTATAGAATTCAGGTAAAAAGATCTGATGTCAGTTTGGATTTCATTGATGGCAAAGGGTTTTTGCTGTGGATTTTGTCACGGATAAGAATTTCATATACCTGTGAGTCAGCTGCCCTCTGTTGGTTAGTTCAGCTTTGCTGTGATTTCATTTGTATTTCTTGTGACTTCTGGTGGGATGGATGGGAAGAGCATTCCCTGAGTCCCACTTGCCCGTCTTGTGTTTTGAAATCAGTGGGGTCCTGCCAGTAATCCACCTCTGCTCGGTGCGAGGTGTAACCGCTGTTGAATGCTCAACTTCTCTTAACCTTACTTTTAAGTTTTGGATTTCCTAAATAACTTCATATGTAATTATAGTGTTGTCACTGAACAGTCTGAATTGTTTCTGAAACAAAAATTTGTTCCTGGATTTTTTTAAAACCTTTTCTTTAAAATAGTGTTTTAGAATCATTAATAAAAATCATGAAATGCGTTTTTACTTGATGAAAATGGTTTGCTATAAAATCAGACAGAAAATATCCTATGCCACATTAGATAAAAACTGTGGATGTCTTTTGGATAGTCAGAAAGATTTTATCCAGGTTATTCTGCAGGAGTTTGAGAATTGGACAATTATTATTAATTAAGATGAACTTTGGCAGTTAGAAATGCTAAACCAAGTAATATCTGTCAGCTCTGCTGGTCAGTCTACATTCAACAATTTATTCCAACATCTGTTAAGTTTAGGTATCCTTTATGCTCTTACTAAATAAAGATGAGAATTTTCCATTTTTTGAGTGACATTATGAGTTTCATGAACTTTCCAGTTAACTAGCAGGCATAAAGATATTTTCATTCTCGTCCTGAGTAGTCTGTGTAAAAAGATTAATGTTGAAAAGTAGTAAGGCTTAGCAGTCTCTTCTAAGCAAGACGGAAAATTAATGAAGGCCTAGTCATTTGCTACTTTTATAATGTCTTATTATGTATGTATTTAACTGGTGAAAATACTTAATACACATTTGTTAATGCTGTTATAGAGTGTTCTATTTAATACACGGAGTTTATATTTTTCATTCAGTCCTCAGCGTATAAGAAGACCTGTGCTCCTCGGTCCATGCTTTCAGGCAATGCAGCTGCAGTGGCCAGACTTTCTTGAGGCACCTCAGTTGGATTTGGTTTTGATGTGAATACTTAGTAGTCACTAAGTCCAACATATGGCCCTTTATGAGTGTGCAAATTTTCAAAATTTCTTAAAATAAATCCAATCTGTTCTTTTAATTTAAATTCAGTGTACTCTCAAGTGGCCATCTGGAACATGTATTTGTATATGTAAATCATTCTTTTAACAGCTACGTGGTACTATCTTTGCTGCTATTAATCCAGTTATTAAGGGATTACTCCTTTGTAACTAGGGATCTGGACCTGGATCAAAACATGCATGCCAAGTTTTTATCCATCATGTGCATGATGTCCTCTTTGAGAAGTTAAATCCTAGCTTTAAATCCAAATGTTCAGTCCAGTTTTTGATGTAAGTCTATATCCTGTGTCATACCCAGGGGGATTAATTTTTCTTAATATAATGTTTATTTTTTATAAAACAACAGTACAGCAAACCGGTGCTTTAAATTATGTTTTGGTTCAGCATGTAGTTTAGTTGGAGTTTGACTTACAGAAGGTGATCACGTTGCTTTTTAATAAGGCTCAGATCTTGTTAATGCTTGCTATAGGACGGAAGATTTTGCTCCTCTGAGTACCCACAGAGAGGGGCTGTGAGACGGGGCTCCTGCCAGGCTGCCAGTTTGGAGCCTAACGTTTCTAAATGCATGGGCATTGATGTTTTTCTTTCACATTGCTTTTCCTCAGTTAGTAACTGGCTGTAAAGTTGGGTAGTAAATAAACAGATTGATATTTGTTGGAACACAAACATCAGTGAGTACTTTAGCAACTGGAGTAGCAATAGATATTCATTAGAAAATCCATCGGAGAAATCAATTATACTTTGAGTTTGTCTTGTTGAGGGAATGGAAGTACTTGGTCCATGTAAACCAGGTATTACTCAAGTGATCAGCAGGTGGGCAGACAAAATAGGCTTTATGGATAGTCTCACAGGTGAATAAAATAATAAGAAAAGATTAATTTTCTATTCCTCATGTTCTCAGAGCAACCATTGACAAAACAACTGGGTTTTTTGAGAAGGAGATGTGGAAGATTGTATCTCACAGTGCACAGTACGTACACAACTCATCAGTCCTGAGAAAGAAAAGTGATGATTAAACTCGATCGGATTAAACATTTGCATATCAAAGAGGTTTTCTTAATGTTCATTTCAGGTCAGTGTTTGATAAATGACTTGCAGATTTTCATCAGCATTCTCCTCTCTTCATTTTTGCATAGTAGATATCCTCTCAGGAGTTGTATGCAAACAGCAGCATTTTCAGCACAGTTATATATCGCATAGCAAATTCTAACTACAACTTGTATTATGTCATATCTGCATGCTAACCTCAGAAATTAATCCCAGCTAGAGGAAGAATAAATATTTTTTTAAATTCATTTCCTTGTTTTCACCCTGTCAGAGTAATGTAGCATATCACGGTACCTGAGAGCTTAGCAAGGGAATGCAACACAGATGATTTCTTAAGTCCCTCAGATACCACTAAAATGTTTACTTGTTTTGAAGTAAAATGTTCATTTTATACAGATTTCTTTTAGTCTGCATGCTATAGTGGTTTTTTCTTTAAAAATAAAATCACAGAATCACTAGGTTGGAAAGG
>NW_010562636.1:0-3703 GCF_000687285.1 Phaethon lepturus
GCGGGGCGGGTGAGCCCCGTGCAGTGGGAGGGAGGGGAGAGTGGACGCCATTTTCCCAGAGAGAGGCAGTGACATAGAAGGGAGCGTAGGAGGCTGAAAGGAGGGAGACACGGGAGCAGCGGCGGCAGCGGGGTTTGTACACAGGTCCCAAGGCAAAGGCGCTTCCGAGCTGGTCCCTGTAGGGTTCTGCGCACTGAGCTAGGCTTGGGGGGAGGGGGGGTCTCCTCTTTCCTTTCTTTCCCTTTTCTTTCTTTTACCAGAGCCTGCTGAGGGTTGAGTCCTGCCTAGGGTAGGGATATCTGCAGTGGGGCTATTGCATTGTTTTGGTTGGGATAGAGAAGGGGCTCAGCTGAGGGGTCCTGCTGCCTGGCCTGTGACCATTACAGGTGAGTCTATGGATATTACCAGCGTATTCTGCTGTGGGTGCTTTGGGGAGGGGGGTGGCAAAAAGGGAGTGAAATGCGACGGGAACGCCTTATTACCCTCGGTACGAGTATAGCTCCTTCCTACCCTGAAATGTGTTGAAATGCTGTTTAAGTTGCCTTGAACTTGTTTTTCCTTTTGTGGGGTTTGGTTAAAAAAATGGCAGGCTGTCGCTATATCTTGTGAATATGGCGGGTTACTGTAACTGGAAGAGCTGAAGAGAATTTTTTGGCAGTTATGCCAGATTTATGCATTATGCTTGGAAAAAGAGCCAAAAGGGTCTATGAGGTGACAACATAACGCTTCCTTAGACTGGTGGTTTTAAGAACGGGTGTGTGTGTTACTGGGACTGCGTATCGAGTTTTATGAAGCTTAGGGAAACCTAGTCTCTTCCTCCATCCTGTATATTTTTGCTTTGTGGTACTAAAATGGCTCATTATAGGCCTAATCTCTCTGCCTTCCACACCCCCGCCTCCTCTCCTCCCTCCCTGCTAATATCTCCTCTTCGTGGTGTAACCTGGACAAACGGAAAGCAGTCCTCAAGAGTTTCTGTGCCAATTTAAAAGGGGATCATTCTCTCCACCCCCTTTCTTGAGGGTGTAAGTAGTTACATTGATGCATCCCTCCCTTGCTTTAGTTTCTGCAGCCAGTCTTCGTGTTCCTTGGGTGGCATATTTCAATCTCTTTCTTAAAGAAATAGATATTGGTAGGGTAGACCCTATTGCTGCGGACATGGGGGAGAAGAAACAAACGGTTCAGTGTAGTACTAAATAGGGTAGAGAAACATAATATAGCCTGATTATAAAGGTCCTGTATTCCCCCATACTCAGCCATTAGGAAGTGTGCGGTGGCTAAAAGCCCCGAGGTCCCTAAAATGGTACATACTACGTATCGTTAAAAGCAGAAGTTTAGTGCTGCATCTAGATTTAGGAATGTTTTAGTCTGTTTATTTACAGTACCTTAAAGGAATAATAACAAAACGTTTTTGTTACTCAGGGCTCTGATCAGAGAAAAGAAAGAGATATCCATGGCTGTACTTCTAATGCATGATGAATTGATTACAATCGCTATACTTTTAAAGTTACTTTTCAAAAAATATGGGGCAAATTTTTTAATTTCCCTCTTTTGTCCTTTAGAGATTCTAAAAATGGCGGCCTCAGGCTGATGTTGTGGTAATCTAATCAGCTCGGGTCCTCCACACCCCATGCAGTGCGTTTGTCTGCAGCATATTAGAGTCTTATTATGTTTAAATGAAAAGACCGTTCCCTTCAAATAACGTACAAAACATTTCTTGACTTTACTGCGATTTAAAAATGCTGTGTTCCAGCTGATTAATTTTATTGGTTATGTGTGTGAAAGGCAAGTGAACGAGACCACTCTTGTCGGGGAAAAGGGGGGTGGAAAGCGGCAACAGACTCAAGCAGCTTCTTTGAGGGGTGTGTATAGGTTGCTGTAAGGTATATGTATGTCGGTTTAATAATTTGGAAAAGCTGAGTTTGATGGATACTGGACATCTGTCCATCCTATTAACGACATGAAAGCAGTAATATTTATTTAAATAAATAGTGGATTAAGATCACTATAACAGTCAGCTAAATTCTTTGTGGAATCACATTTGTGAACGTCATGTTCACCTTCCAGGAAATACCTTTGCTGGACATCAGGGTAGTAATTCTATGTATTCATAGTTTGAGAATAGTAAAATAACTTAATACTTGCGGAAATAATGCATATGGGATTATAACCTGTTACTTTATTAAAACAGGGAATTTCTTCTGCCACTGTGTAATCTTGGTATTACATTTTTTTTCTTCAATTTATTTTGTATATTGCCATATAAATTGTGTCTATGGTAATACGCATACAAGTACTGAGGGGAAAGTGCAGTTCCTAACCTCTAATTCTTTTCCTAAATGAAATATGAACCTTTTGGTATCACCACTATAAATATGTTTGGGTGGGGGGAAGGGAGGTCACAAGGTTTTATTATTTGGTAGTTGTAGTGCACTCTTGGTAGAAACTACGAAGGCTGCGAACTGTATGTTTTAAGCAATGAAAAAAAGAAATTAATTTGTCACTTTTTTTTGGTATGTCTGTCTTTAATCTTGTCCTTGGTTTAATGAGGTATGAATTCCTATTCTAGTATAGCTTTGGAACATTCTGGATTTAAACAACCAAAAGTGGGGTGTTGAAATGGCAAAACTGTCTTTGATCTCTGAAGAATTTTAATTTAGGTACCATTTAGAAGCACTGATGTGTGGCTTAAGGAATACCTGAAGTTGAATAAGATAGTAAGACTTTTAGAGTGGTAAGACTTTGAGTGGTGTTAGTGCATGCCTTTTGTGAGTTTTGAGGCCAAAGGCTGAGTGATTTCAACCACTGAGTGATGCGTTAATAGTCCAGTAATGCATGCTCCTATCGTACCTTCCTTATTTATTTAGATATGATTTTTTTAATAAACCATGTCTTACCCTGTTCATTAAAAAGTACATTAATAAGATTCTAAGGAGCGTTAAGTGCGGGCCTTTTTGGAAACCGTTTGCCTTTTTCTTTCGTCTGCCTACGTTTAAAGCTCCTGTTCTTGTGAATAATTTTTTAACATTATGACTTGGAGGGCTACACAGCTCTGCAGTCTAACTTCATGGTCTCAGTCATGTTCTCAAGTGGACATCTGATTCAAGATTAAAATTAAAATAAGATAATTTTGTACACTTTACAAAAAGTTTTTGGGGGGGAGGGAAATGAAATAAACCCAAAGATTGACATACTTATACTCAAATTTTACAGCTTATCTTACAGGTTCCAAATTTTATACACTAAGAACCTCTTGGGAATTTTGAGATCTTCCAGAGTGTTCTTGTGTGAGTTTTAGTGAGTCAGTTTGCCTTTGTGACTCAGTTTCTCCATTTGTAAAAACAGATCTGTGATCTGTTTTAAGGAGACAGCATTACAGAGGAAATTCTACCTTTATTTTTTAACTCCACTGATGTTGATATGTAATAGTAATAAAAAATGAAATACCCACCAAACTACTAAAAACGTCTTGAAAGATAAAATGTTTGAAATCTGAATTTCTTTTTTTTCAAGAGACATTTCTGATTTACAAACTGTGTTACAAATGCAGTAATATCGACTGTAGTTCTAAAACTGTTTATGTATCTGCAAGCTTTTCATATCTGAAGGAAAAATCTGCTTAACTGTCACTTAGCCTTTTGAGTGAGCTTTTTTTGCCGCCTGGGAAATTTCAGAGGGGAAATAATACTCTCTTTTCAGCCTATAT
>NW_010562636.1:3734-6256 GCF_000687285.1 Phaethon lepturus
TTAACACCCAAATTCCGTTTACTTTTAGGAGTTGCATTACCTCCTTTGGTACCCTGTTGTCTTTTGGTACAGTTTCAACACACAAAACTGTTAATATTCTGTTGGAAAGCAACAGAAGTACAGGGATTGGTATCACACTGAAGGCTGTAGTGTGTCTCTAGTCCTGATCTCAGTTTGATTTAAGGACAGTCTTAATTTTGCCTGCATGCTAATACTAATTTTAGTAAGAACTATTTGTGGGACTTAGTTAAGGAGTGGTGTATGTAATTGTAGAATCCTGGCGTTGTTCTAAATAGATTAATGTAAATGAAGATTTAATGAAAGTATTTTGCTGTTTTTGTTTAACATTCTAACAAAATTGTATGGAGGAGTGTAGACTGGTGAAGATATAAAATAAAACCTAGTTAGACTTCTGGAGAGATTCTGAGGAAGTCCATCTATGTTATTTGCCTTGTGACTTCCATACAAATGAGCATTTGTGAATCTCTCAAAAGCAGATTTTGTTGGAAGGTGTTTTTGGAACAGGTACAGTGTTTAAATGTTTCCACTGTGCAAATAGTAGTTTTGATTTATTGCTAGGAATGAAACTTAAAAAAAAAAAAAATGTTTTAGTGTAGGTAGAATGAGTATTCAGAACCACCCCCCCAACTTTTTATTCTTCCAAATTCTGGATTATTTAAAATATTAATTGCAGTGGGCTTTTCAGTGGTGCAAGATGAATATTTCTAACTACATCAGTGTTCACATTTTCTTACTAACCAAAGAATCGTACCCACAAAAATTAACCTAATCTCTTTGAGGATCCAAAATTCTGCTCATGACCTTCATACTACAAAAAAACCTTCTATAGTTGTGTTCCAAGACAAAACTGTTGTTGCCTTTAAGGCATAACAAACAAGTTATTTAAAAGAAACTTTGTCAAGTTTTCATATACTTGCTAAGAGATATCGAGATTATTTTTATTTCCTCTTACAAATCTTTAATATATTAATACGGCATTAATGAAACAGGTAAGATTTTAAGCTCTGCCAGTTGTTAGAAAATCTTAATTATTAAGGTTATCTGTAAACGTTTAAAGACAGTTTTGTTGTACAAAGTGTATTTTTTAACATTACTTTTATTCATGTTTTAACTGACTTAAGTGATTGCTTACCTTTATGTTTTAAAATCAAAATATTTGGTAAGAACGATGGCAAATTACAGTGTCCACTCAAGTTATACATTTAAAAAGTACAAATGAAGAATATATTGAAGTAGCACACAGGTTGCATCCTGTGCAAGTAAAATCTGTTTGTTAGTTTTGCATGTTTTATTGAAAGAATTCTATGTGTCCTTTCATGTGATAGTTCATACACTGCATAGATGGAGATGCAGTGTCATAAAACTTAGGTGAGACTTGCAAGGAACCAGCACTTTTGTTAAATCAGGCTCTGTATGGGAATGACAAAATAGTATTGATCCTTGTTTTAGAATTTAGTTTTAAGTTAACGTTTTCAATAGGTGTAGATATTTAAAGCAAAGCCTGCACTACAATATTTTGAGAAGCTTTTAAAAATTTTATTCTCATTTGTAGTTGTGTTTTTTGTATTGTTTTATGCCATCATAGTCTAGGTAATCATTCACTTTTATATCTTTATCTCAAAAATAAATTTCTGTCAAATTCAAAGACAAGATGATAAGACCAGATTTTAATGACGTTGTACTTCATACAACTTAAGAAGGAGGGCCTATAATCTATTGTCCGTTGTTGGTTATGTCATCAGTCATAGAAAGTGGTGAAATTAATATCCTATACTTATAAAGTAAGAATTTAAAATGTATACAGGGTGGTAGGTTTGTATTTTTTACCTTACGGAGCTATGAATATTTAAACTGGTTCAGCTTTCGTTACTCTTTTCTAACTTCACTAGGTCTAAAGACACTTTTTTCTTCAACAGTGGGTGATGTTTTTAACTTGAGTAGACAAAAGGACCTAACTCCTAATTAGTATTGTTATAATGGGGCTGTGTTAAAAACTATATCACAAGACAGATGATATTCCAAGTCTAGACAGTTAATCCTGTCTTATTCCAATGAGGAATGTTTTTAGTAGGCTCTACTTAAACTGAAGGTGAAGACCTGAGAGTTAGAGCAACTTATTTATAGCTTTTGTGGAAGGTATAGATCACACCTTTCATTTGGTTTCCAAACCTATCATTCTAGAACTGTGAAAGAAACATAAATACTTTTATATAGTATTTATTTTACTGGTTAGAAGGATAAGATTCCTCCCTCAGATGTTTTACCAAGTAATACAAATACATGTAATTGTTCCTTTGCTTTTTTTCTTTGGGTAGAAACACTTGAGGGGAATCTTACTCTTTAATATCATTATGCAGGATTTATATGAATGAGTGTAGTGTGGTTTTTTTATAATGTTCGTTTTCTACTGTCTCTTACTTTCCAATCACATCTGCTGTAGTGGAAGAAATAAGACAAACTGCATATCCCGCCCCCCCCCCCCCCCCCCCCCGGCGCCGCGG
>NW_010562636.1:6287-34020 GCF_000687285.1 Phaethon lepturus
TGTGTGGCAGCAGTGTTGAAAGTTAAAAGCTGTGTTTTGCGCTTCCATTGCTGGGCAGAATTTCTTTGTTGCGTTTATTCTAAGATTATGTATCTTGTGTCTTTGTTACTACAATTAAAAATACGTACTGAGATCTCCTTGGAAAACACAAAGGTATAAATTTACAAATGCATGGCATCTAAATTTCTTAACACAGATCAGTCAATATAGTTTTGCAAGATAATTGCAATTGAAAATGAAATGTTTTGTTTTCTTAAAAGTAGGAAGGATCTTTTGATCTTAAACTTCTGCTTTTGTTTGTCCTTGAATGGGATATAGTCCCCTCCATCTGTTCCTTCACCCTGTCTTGCCTTCTTCCTCCCGAAATCTTAAAGGGCATTGAAAAATTATCAAGTGGTTACCAAGAAATATAGTCCAGGTTGAACTGTGGTTAAAATTACATAAAGAAGTTATTCTAACTGCTAGAAAGAATTAAAGTTTCTGTGTGAAAGAGTGCAACTTTCTGACTTGCTTGCATTTAGATTCCTAGGCATAGCTGTAACAACTAGGTGAATGTCTACAAACTGCTTCCGCAGTAGAAGTGCTGTTGTGCTATTCATGTAAGTCAAATGCCACCGATAAGACAGGGGACCCAGTTTTTGGAATCTACTTAAGTGAAAACATGTCAAAATAGAAGTTTGCTTAGTTGAAATGTCAAATTTCAAATAAGTCAAAATAGTTTACTGCATGGGTAGTATGTATCCAATAATTACAGTAGACTCCCAAGTCATATTAAGCAGCATAGTAAAAATAAATTACTTATTTTACCTGATGTCATTAAGTTAGCAAAATATTTCTATTGTTGAAAGCAATACCAATATGTATTTGTAGCCACGTGTTTATACACCCCCCACACCCCCGCCACCTTCTTGGGAGGAATATTGGGCCTTAGAGTTTAGACCTTCCAGTGACTGAGTCACCATGAGGCCAACTGTTACATTTAATAAAAAACAAATATACCTAGCCCTTATAGTTGCAGATGTGATTTATGGAGTATTCTTACAGAATGTGGACTGTATGTACTTGCAGAAACACTATATTTTGAAGTATATGTCAAGAATAGTAAGGTAACAGGTGTAAATAATGTTTTCTTGGAGAATAACCTGTAAGTCACAGGCATTTTGTGTATGTTTAATCAATGGTTATTTATCACTTTGTGGTAGATGGAGAAAAATGTTTGCAGTAAAACAGCTGATAACAAAGAATGACTTAAAGCCAAGATCTTTTTACTGGGGAAACTACTTTGTTTGCTTAACCTTTGGATTTTTATTTAAAGGAGTTTTACATCTCACAGTGATATAGTATAATACATTGATGTTAGGTAGCTAGTATACTGCTTCTCCAAGCAGTAAGCATTATTGCTATTAAAAAGCAATTTTTTTCTCTTATGCTTCCTCATATGCTGTATTTGTCTTGTATTTTACAGTTCCTTGACTCCCCAACTCAAATAATTGCTAATTTTTGAATGGATAGGCCTTTCTGTGTGTGATTTATTTTAAGAAGTATGGCAGGTGTTTAGTAAACTTAGAGACATCAAGTGATTGGCAGTTAATTTCATTTATGGGGATTGGTTTCTGTAAATACAAAAACTAAAATCTGTAAGCATGGTATTTTTATGTATACCTCTGCTTACTGCTTCTTTGCTAGATTTCTGTTCAATAAACTTTAATTCTTTCTGTAACTGCATTTACCTTTATTTCCCTCTACCACTCATTCTTTTTTTCTTCCTAGTCCCATATTTTGTCTAACTTCCACTGAGAGAAGAAAAGGAGGAGTGAAGAGAGAGAAGAGGTAAGGGGAAGTCTTCATGTTTTAGTGGAGTGGCATAAATGTTTGAGGAAGACACATCACTTTGCACCACTTCTTTAGGCATACACAAGAAGAGCACTCTTGGACCAGATGCTAACAGGAAGATAGCCTATGGCCAATGGAAACTGCTCTTCTGCATGGCAGAAACTTTGCTGATAGACTGATTCTAGGTTCATAATTAAAAGGGCAGCTTTCTTTTCACTGACTAGAGTTGGTGTAATGCATGTAAGACCCATATACTGAAGAATTGATACTTACATGGTGGAAACTCAAGTTTTTTATGTATGAGTCCTGAATACCATGGAGGAGCATGTTGTTTTTTTCTTCTTTGTTCTAGATCCGAAGTGCAAGACCAATTCGTGAAGTTTGGCTGTCATATCAAACATGACTGAGGTCTTTGAATGTAAAGTCCTGTATTTATTGTATCAGGATGTTTAGAAGCATGCTAATGAACTCTGTACAATGCTTGTTCTTACTCTATATTGTCACTGGATTAGAAGCAAAGTAGGATAAGGAGCCTTACCCTGTACTAGTTTGCTGCACTAGCGTGTTTCTTAAATAAGTTGGTCTAATGATCACTAGATGTCTGTCAGTACATCCAATAACTTTAAAAAACCCCCCAAATTTGATAGTTAGGAGCTTAATACCCTTGAGATCTCTGAAGCTTAATGAAAATCCAAAAGGGGCAGCAAATACTGCAAATAGCAGTGTCCTGGGACAAGCAGGGAGAGGAAGCATCATGATTTTAGCCATTATCTGTTCTCTGTGCTTACATGTCAGGTGTGTAACTCCAAACCAGGCCGTAACAGGTGTGTTTTGGATGGGTTTTCTGGCAGACTGAGAGGTGAGGTGGACCTGACAACTGACAATGAGTAGATCAGTGTGTATGGCATAGGAGGTTTTTGAGGGACTTGAGAGGCTAGGACCAGTTAATATTGTAATGAGGAAGGTGGGGAGGAAGATACTGCTATGAGAGGGATGTAGAGAACCTTGGGTCAAGGGGGAATATTTGGGCACAAACTACAAATACATAGGAAACCAGATGTATTTTAGAACAAATTGTTTCTTCTACGTGATTTGCAGGAGTTGGTCACTAATGGGTCCTAATTTGTATATTATATTTGAGTGTGCTTACTGTGTCTTATTTTTACCTACTACTCTCTTTTGCCTCAGCACAAATTTGGAGTAGATGGCTAACTTATCTGTTAGGTTACCATAGAGAGCGGCAAACAGTAGCAAAGGTCTGAATTTGGACTCATAGTTGTTTCTAAGCCTGCATACGACATACTGCCACTGCAGTGGTATAACATTTGGAAGTTGGATATCCCTTCTGATCTCTTAGCAAAATCTATACCACGGTGGAGCATGTCAGGGGAAACAGAGAAAGAACTTCCTTGTGGGTAAGATTAGTCATTTATTCATGTGTTCTGCTTCTAGGTCTGATTAAAGATGTGTTTTCTCCTTAGAAACAGCCAGCAGTAAATAAATACTCGGATTACTTTGAGCTATGTATTTATGCAACGTACATATATGCTGCATATATTTTTTCCAGATTACTTTGTGTGTAGATACATACATATATGTGTACATACATACACATATGTGTACATACACGCACACAGGAAGGATATATAGAGTATACCATTAAAATGTCAGTTCCTATCACTAGTTTTCCAAATAACTATTGTATAGAGAAGACGTGAGTGCTCAGAGCAGTAATAGAAAGCAGAAGTTCAGCAAAATGTAAATACTTCCGGTAAAATCTTCTTAATATTTTCTTCTCCCTTTTCCCTGTAACCTCCCAACCCAATTTAGAGAAAAAAAAAAAAAAGTTAAAGGGAAAAAAAGAAAAGATTGTATGCAGGGAGGCCAAGTAGGAAAGTTTAGTTTGTTGGATCTGTGACAGCTCAGGACAGTAGTTTTCACACTGGATTTGTGGACTATGACACACTCTATTGATGTAAAACTTCTGTATCAGTTGTGCTAGGGCATAGATGTATCAACTTTCCTTAGGTCCATTCTTGTGAATTTTTTTGTGGGAAGGGTGGTTCCCATGACCACAGGTTAAAGTTGTTGGCCTGTAAATCTGAAGGAAGGCATGACAAGAATTGCTTTTGCTAATGATTGCAAAACATGTATACACATATGATGTAATTGGGGGGAGGGGAGAGGAAAATGTTTAGGTTGCCTGCTCAACAAAAGGCAGCTTATGCGTAGAAGATGTTTTTAAGTGTTTGTCCTCTAAATTCTGTTCTTCCTTTTTTCCAGTATATGTAGTAGGCTTGTTTTGATGTCTCAATTTTAGGGTACTAAATTATGTTGCTGTGTGCTATAATGAGTACCAGCATTTCAAATACTGTTTTATCCACCTGCCCTTATAAAGAAGGCATTTTTAAGGGGGAGGAAGGCACCAGCACACCTTGTAGACTGTTTTTTCCTGGTGTCAAAAAAAATCAAATGGAATACTAGCTTGCAGTCATCTATCTCTGCTACCTGAGATGACTTGTATAAACAACTAACAACAAGATCAGCAGGAGTTAGCAGGGGTCTGAAAGCAATAGTACAATCTTGGAAATCTTTGCATCTTGCCTGAAAGACCCTGTTGAGATGGGAAACTGTAGTCAGGTTCAGAGTGATCCTATGTGACTCTGGAGCCAGTCTGGACCCACAGCAGCATGAACTTTCTGCTGGGAGCAAATGAGAGTTTGAGTTCTGGTTTGGGCTTAGTGCTGTATGAGTACAGGTAGGTTCCTTTTACATTCACATTGGCTTGAAGTTACAACCAAATCAGTGTTTTGTGCTGGTTGAACTGAAAGGTCGTGCTTGACTCAAGACTGTCATGCAACTAGTTTGTGTAGTTTATGTCTGAATCATTTTTATCTGTAAATCTGATAACTCTTTTTCTACCCGTCCTCCTCTTCCTTGGTCCATGCATGAGTGGAAAACTGACTGTAGAGATCACTTTGTTTCAGCAGTTTATGTTCCAGTAAGCTTCAAGTTAATTCCCTTAGATTTGTACACAGCCCTTAAAAATGAATTTTTATGTATACTGTGTGTGTTCTGATACTTAAATACTGCTTCAGGAAATGTTCCTGATTTTTTTGCCTGTAGTTAAAGGGTGTGAGGCAATGGGTTTACCAATACTCTTAGTTTAGCAGAAAAGAGGCTCTTCTGTACTTGTGCTCAGGGGAAATAAGCTCTGCTTAAACATGGGGTGAACTGCCTGTTTGCCCATAAGTTGGGGAAGACAGGCTGTAACTTTTCAGATACTTGGGAGTGATAATTATTCTCAGATGTTTCAGTTACTTAATTTGCTAAATATGGGTAAACTATCACTTTTACCTTTTACGTATTTTGTAATATGTATTTAAAATTACTTCGCTTTTAAGGAAGGACAGATGGCATATGTAGATAGGTTAGAACATTTTGATTAATTTTTTTCCCCACTAGTTATGTATATTTTCGGTGTAGACCTTGTGAAGATGCAGAGCAGACACAGTATAGAGATGGTGATTTGGTTAGCATATTAATGTTTCTACAGTGACCTTAGTTAAGGACTTTGAGATAAAGTTGCATGCATCAGTATAAAATCTAAATAATTATTTGTCTTAAACCAGCACTATTTCCTCTCAAGAAACAGTCAGCCTAATTATAGGCTAATCTAATTATAATTAGATTTTTCTCTCTTAAACCTCTGCTCTGCGTTTACGGGAGGCCCTGGTAATTCTTTCTGGAGAGGCACTCTGTGATGAAATCCCCCAAGTCTTGAAACATCCAAACTATGTAACTACTTTTTTTTTTCATCTTGTAATTTTTGACGGGTGGTGACTGATAGAGGCAATTGCTAGAAAAAATTATTGAATAACTTCAGGTGTATATTGAAGCCATAAAAAGGGGAACAAAAAATAATTGATATTTTTGTAATGCCTACTGATGTGAGAAACTTGAACTGATTTAGTGATGAACTTACTAAAATTAGTGTAGTGTTTTCTGTATGTGGAAAATTCTTAGATTTGAGCTAAGAAATAATTTAATTGTAAGCTTAATCCATTATTTCACTGATGTGCCTTTATAAATTAGAAAACAAATGTATTGCATCTTGCTTTAAATTCTTTTCCTATCTGTTATAGTGGATTTTTTCCCCTAAGTTTTAAATGCTTTTTGTCTTTAGTATCTATCACATGACAGCATAATCTGGAAATTAATTTATGAGGAAAGAAAGATAAGGAACAATTACATTGTCTCTGTAAAAAGTTGTCAGATGTACTAAGAAGACTAGTAAAACCAGATTTCATTAATTTTTTTTCCCCTCTTTGGTTTTTGTAGTGTTAGGGGTAAATATGGATTTAAAAACCAAAACAAAAACCAAAAGGAAAACCCCTACCTTGTTGTAGGAAGTATATGGTATTATCTTGATATATTAATTTCTCCTTAGGAATTTTCTTACCATTAAGGGGAAAAGTTGTTACTGGTGCTGCCACCACCTCTTACCTTGGATTTTTATGAAAAGTTTTGCATCTCTGCACCCAGATGAAAGCTTTAGTATTCTTACACATACAGCATAGCTTATTCTTACACATACAGCATAGCTTCTAGCAGACTTTGTAGTCCTATTTCCTTTTCCCCTCTTTCTTATTACAGAAGGTTAAATGTCTTGCAGAGGTGAGTTACCAGTGTAGCATATAACCATATGAGTTCTACCTTTCCCGGTACAGCAAGCACTGTTTGATTTCTTCTGGCTTGAAAAATATACGTCATTATTAATAAAGGTAAGTCAGAGTTCTCTGATCAGATTTATATTGTTACTTTCTGTTTGAAAGTAAGTACTGGGAACTCAGTTCCTGAATCTGTAAAAGAAAATGCAAGTAAAAGTAGTTAAATACTTAAAAAAATACTTTTCCTACCTTCTTGGAAAAAAGAAGCAAAGAAGCAAAAACAAACTTACATGGGAAAACACCATGGAAGAATTTGTCTGAGCTCTTGACACTTAGAGGATGATTGATAGCTAGGATTATGAAACCTTGTTGGAGTCATCTGGACAGTTTGGATAGACTTCAAGTTCTTACTTTTCAAGTGTACTTTCTGTCTAGGTGATCTATCATCTGCTTGTTTCCTGAAACTGTTCTATATAGCTTTTGATGGTCCTACAAGAAGGAAGTGGAAGGAGGGGGAAAAAGACATGCTGATAAAGGAGGCCTAGGGTTCCTTTCTGCCAACATCTGATCATAGCAACTAGATTTCGTTTTGAATGTTTGGACACTCTAGGACTAGGTTCAAAAATACTGATATAATTTCAGGAGATTATCCATTTACCTTCTGATTCAAGAGTTGAGCCCTCTATATTTGTGTTTTTCCTCTTCCATGTACCAGAGAAAAAGTGTTTTATTCTGCTGTCATACAATTCATCTTAGAAGGATGTGTCAGAAAGGAAATGTGTGGTCTTCATTAGAACCACAGAATATTGTTACGTAAGTGGAGTACCTCGGGGTAATATGTAATTTATTTTCTGTTGTTTAATGCTATGGTGGCTTGACCCTGGCTGGATGCCAGGTGCTCACCAAAGCGGCTCTATCACTCCCCCTCCTCAGCTGGACAGGGGAGAGAAAATATAACCATGGTTGAACTAAGGACAAGGGAGAGATCATTCAGTGATTACCATCACAGGCAAAACAGACTTGACTTGGGGAAATTAAATATTGCCAATCAAATCAGAGTAGGATGATGAGAATGAAAACCAAATCTTAACGCACCTTCACACCTGCACCCCTTTCTTCTCCGGCTCAACTTCACTCCCAGTTTCTCTACCTCCTCCCCCCGAGTGGCATGGGGGGACAAGGAATGGGCGTTGTGGTCAGTTCATCCCTCAGGGGGAGGACTCCTCACATTCTGCCCCTGCTCCAGTGTGAGGTCCCTCCCACGGGAGACAGTCCTCCACGGACTTCTCCAGCGTGAGTCCTTACCACGGGCTGCAGTTCTTCGTAAACTGCTCCAGTCTGGGTCCCCCCATGGGTGCTGTCCTTCAGGAACAGGTGGCTCCAGCCTGGGTCCCCTGTGGGGTCACAAGTCCTGCCAGCAAACTTGCTCCAGCCTGGGCTCCTCTCCCCACGGGGCCACAGGTCCTGCCAGGAGCCTGCTCCTCCATGGGGCCACAGGTCCTGCCAGGAGCCCGCTCCAGTTCCGGCTTCCAGTGGGGTCACAGCCTCCTTCGTGCAGCCCAGGCCCCTGCTCCGGCGTGGGGTCCTCCCTGGGCTGCAGGTGGAGATCTGCTCCAGCATAGAACTCCATGGGCTGCAGGGGCATAGCTGGCTTCACCATGGGCTTCCCCAGGAGCTGCAGGGGAAATCTCTGCTCCAGCACCTGGAGCACCACCTCCCCTCCTTCTGCTCTGACCTGAGTGTCTGCAGAGCTGTTCCTCTAACATATTAGCACTCCTCTCTCTGGTTGCAATTGCTGTTGCACATGGTTTTTCTTCTTTCCCTTCTTAAATCTGTTGTTCCAGAGATGCTGCCGCTGTTGCCGATGGGCTTAGCTTGGCCAGCAGTGAGTCCGTCTTGGAGCCCGCTGGCATTGGCTCTGTCAGACACAGGGGAAGCTTCCAGCAACTTCTCATAGAAGCTGCCCCTGAACACCCCCTGCCCCCCCCCCCCTCTTCCCATACAAGCCCAATACAAATACATAAATCGTGTTCTTTGTACAAAGCCACACAAATGAATAATTTGGAATGTGCTCTTATACTTCTGTTGTTGGAGCACTATTAATTTAAAAGAAAAGATTCTGTTACCATAAGCGAAGTGGATCATGTGAAGTATGGTGAGGCTTCAAATATTTTAGACTTGATATGGCTATTAAGTGAAAAAGCTCCTGTGTATTCTCTAGAGAGAAAAGGAACTGCCATAGAAAATACAAACCAATGTGATTGATAGGTAGAGTGTGATAAGTTTCTTGCTGGAGGTTGATCTTGCACAAGATAAATGCTTTAACCAGATTGAACAAAAAGATTTTTTTTTTTTTAAGATAAAAATTGTATTCTTAGGGCGAGATGAACTGTTACATAAACTTTTATAATTAAATAAAAGCAAGATTTCTTCAAATAAGGGATGCGTTTTCATATAATAAAGCTGTGCTGGTAGGGTAGGGTGATAATGAAGAAAATCTGCTCAATCTAAGAAATGGCCAGAATTCTTTCAAAGCTTACAGTGTATAATCTCTAAGAGAATAGAGTGGGTTCTAATAAAATTGGAGGTCCTCTGCTGTTGACGTTAAGGTATGGTAGATGAGCTACTTTGCCCAGTAAAGAGCTGATCGTTGAACTTCAGACCAGCAGTTTTTATATAGGGCCTTTTAACTACATGAACCTGAAATTAACTGGACAAACCAGTGTGGTCTTTCTAACTTCCAAATTCATGTACTGCTTCCTTCCTTAAGAAGGACTTTCTTAAACTGTAAATTGTATATAATCTGCTTGGATTGTAGGAAGACTTCTTCTCTAGCACCCTTCTTTCCACTCCTCCTGGCCAATTATATAAATGAAATGCACCTATGAAAACAGTTTCTTAGAAGGCCATGGGTGACATTGTCAGAGATCGGAAGGAATAATGACTTAAAATAGATGGGTACTTGCAGAAATTGGAAAGTACCATGTTATGATAGCAGTATTTGATGACTCATCTAAAATACCAAGCTTCAAAGGATAAGTGATCACTTTCAAGATGGATAAAGAAGAAAGTTCCCTGATGGTTATATTATTTTCTGTTCTGAACATTCCAATTTTTGTAGTATAATCCAGTAAAAATACTGGGAATATTTTGGTGTGTCATGACAATATGTCTGGTTCTGACATGACAGAAAATAATTATTTTCCTTCATCCCAAATCTTACATCACTGTGGTGCTCATCGTTGGATAGCCTATGAGGTCACAGTTCTGTTAATAAGTGGGCATAATGTAATAAATTTGTCCTGGGTCACGTCTGTCTTGTTGTCTGTGTGTTTATGTTCTTCTCCCCCTACCCAGAATTTGTTGTGGATGGTTACTGATAATGAGCTATGTTTGTTTGAATTAACTTGACTATGTAGGTACTACAAGCTGGTGACTGCCTCCATTCTGCCATACTTCACTATAAGCACAGGAAAAGCATTGGAGGGTTTTGTGCACGTGCGTATGGTGAAGATCTGAAATCTTAAGGTAGTAAAAAATAATGAGGTAGTATTACAGTGCTTTGTGGCAAAATAAATTAGAGTTCGTCAAGCCTCTGATTTTATTCAGTGTAGATTAGTGTCTTAGAATTTGAGTGAATTCTGACTAAGGTTTAAGGCTTGCAGGTGTATTTCAATAGCTTGCAGTAGGGTAAGAAGTTTTATCTTGGCTCTATTCCCCCTTCTTCCCTGCCCCCCCCCCCTTTTTTTTTTCTTACAAGAGTGATGATGTTTTTGGTTGGTCAGAGATGATGGCATTAATTGGGACATGCACTAGCAATTGATTTTCTGTCTATACATAGCTCTAAAAACATATGTATAGCGCTCTTTCTGCATTGCTTAAAAAAAAAAAAAAGCCCCACATTTCACTTGATTCTCAGATTTGGTAACCACATCTCTTCTGTGTTGACAGTGAAGGTCACTGGAATATATGATAATTGGGTAACTTCAGTTGTTTTCTGTAAGTTTGGAGATGTCATAGCCCATGAGGCAGCTGAGGTGGATTCTTCACTTCTGGGCATTTTTGCCTACATTGATTTCCAGTTGCTACTCTACCTGGTCGTAAGTGTTTAAAGAAAATTTAGTTAAGAAAACCACCCCACCACCAAAAGCAATTTTAAATATGAGAATATCTAAGTGAGGATCTTGATCCCAGGTGGTGGTGTCCACTATGTGTTTTAGACCTAGTTCGAAACACACGAAAACTGGTTTTTTTTAGAATTATCAGATTACAAGCATAAAATTATCTCTATTATGCTAAGGATTTGTTAGCATATGTGACACTGCAGTTGGTAGTGGAACAACCCTTAACCTGTGATAGACAATTTACCTGCACTAAAAAAGTTGATTGTTTCCTTTCAATTATTGTGTAGGAATTAATATAATTTTTTTACTTTTTCAGAACAGAAGTAAATGGTAAGCTGATGTTTCCTGTAAGTTGTAGATGAGGTTCTACCCTATGAGTAGAGTAAACTATGTGGTGGCAGAATGAGTGCTCATTTAAACTGTAAGAGGGGATTGGGATTTCTTTTATGCCTGCTACTAAAAATGCTAAAAATATTCTATACCTGCTTTTGGTTTAATGGGTTTTTCTTGCTGCTTGTTCGTGAAAATAGTATGTTGTTTCCTTAATTTTATGCGTAGGTAGTGATATAGTTTGACTTCTGTGGTATTTGATAAGAAAACGCTAAGTGTTTAAAAGAGAAAAGCAAGATAGCCCAATGGCTAGTTGGCCTGATTGCTTTCCAGTTCATTGTATTTGGCGACTCATGCAGTGGGTCCAAAACACAACTTTTGCTGCCTAGAGGGAGAATGAACTGTAAAAGGTTTAGGCACTTAAGAGCATGCCAAGATGTTTGATGTTAATTGCCAGACTGCTGTAGTGAGATAAAATTTAAGAAGTTAGATGAGGACTTGGTGCCAGTCCATACCGTAGAGATGCCCTGTAGATGCCGCTTCTTCATCCTGAAGATACTGACTTTATCAATAAAAGGAGCAAATTCAGATTTAAGTCCACGATGCTGTTCTGAAGTCCTTTTTGTAAAGTACCCCATTTTCCACTGGAGTCTTGTTAGTTTTTCCTTGGCAATCTAGTGTGTGGCAAGGATGTTTGTGTTAAAATATGTTGCTCTCAAAACTGTTGGGCTTTTTTAGACTTCAACTAAGATACTACACTTTGTCAGATGGGAGGAGTGTATTTATTAGACACTGTATGTGCTTCATTGCAAAGTAGTCTGTGTTCTTGTAATTTTGACATTTTTGGAAGGAGTTTGCAATTACTCATTATGCAAGTATTGAAGAAGGGGTATTTTCCTTCAATTACCTAGTCACTTGTGGAAGATGTTGGCTATATTAGGCTATAAAAATGCATTAGTTTGCTAGTCTGTGAATGGAGGCAGCTGAGGTGCAATGTACATCTTTCCTATACTTGGTTGGGTGTTCTGCCCTACTTGGTAAGAGGAGTGGGGACTAGTAATAACTGGCATACAAGTGGGATTGGCATATTGACTTCTGCAAGTCAAGCAGATTGTAGCTTTGCTCTACAGTTAAAAACTGCTACTGATTCTTTTTAGTTTGCTACTTAACAAAAGAAAGGAAGAACTTGTAAAACTGACACCTGATGGGTATAGTATCTTCTGGTGGTCTATTAAAATGAGATGGAAATGGTTTCATATACTTATTGTGAATTATTAAAATCATCTTGGTTTTAAAAAAATACAGAATGGAAGTTACGGTATGGTTTCTCTTGACACTCTTAGTTTGTTTTGTGGGCATTGAAAGTTGTTTTTTTAAGTGCAACACAAAAATGAACAATTGGGCTGTAAGAAATGCTTGGAAAATTCTGTAATTCTGTAACCAGGTTTCTGCGGAAAGTTACAGCAACTGGACTCTGACAATATAGAGCAGTAAGCAAATGTAGATGGCATTCAATGAGTCTGCCATAAAGTGAACCTTTGTCACCTCACTGAAGGTGATGAATGATTTTTTTTTTTTTAAATCACCAATTTAAATTATAATGTTTTTGTCAGCTTGTAATATTTTTAAGTTCAGGCCTTAAGATCACCACATTCTTAAAATAAGTGTATTTGAAGTTAACAGCTTTTAAAGAAGATTGAATGTTTTCTTTTGTGTGTGTAAAATAAAACTAATGCAATTGTGAGAAATAAAAGTGGTTTTTTTTTTCCTTTCTTCTTAATACATGATGTAAAATTGCCTGGTTTCAAAATGAACTGTCTCAGTCTTCTGCTTTTTTGTTTTTTTGACAGGGTTTGTGGATGCACTTAGATGTTTGCAATGAGCACTGTGGCTGGCATGCCCCAGTGTTTTGGATACCAATGCATAGGACTCCGTAGTAATCGAATTTATCAGAAACGAACGTCATGAGCATAGTGATCCCATTGGGGGTTGACACAGCAGATACTTCTTATTTGGAAATGGCTGCAGGCTCAGAGTAAGTATGGGAACATAATTTGTAAGTCCTACTCTTTGTTTTTTTGCCCAAGTATTTTTTTAATACAGTTGGAGAGGACTTAGGCGTGTCTTCAGTTTTATTGACTCTCTAATTACTTAAATTATTAATTGTCACTTTATACTTCAGTCAGTCTCATCTTCTTCCTGTGTTAGATTCATTTGGTGTGGTAAATTGCAAGAAAGTCATAGTAATTATACAAGGGTACCTTTATTTTTGAAAGTTGAAGGCCTAGCTTAGTTGTCTTATATGACGTCTTCACAAAGGTATTTTATATTGAAAAGCTAGTAGAAATTCAGTTGTTAATCATTCATTTAAGTTAGTAACTGTAGCTAACTGTGTATAAAGGATTACAAAGAGCCAATGAAATCCTGAACTCAAGAAACTCTTCCTTTGCATGAAATAAGCGTAGTGAATTTCTGGGGTTTGTATGGGGGGTTTTTTTGGGTGGTGGAGTTGGGTTTTTTGTTTTGGCAAGGGGGTTGGTGGTTTTGGGTTTTTTGGTGGGTTTGTGGGGTTTTTTTGGTGTTTTGTTTTTTTCCCCCCATCTGGTGGTGTCTGTATCTGTAGAGTATCAATAGGCTAGAGTTTAGATATTGTTGATCTCCGACGGGAGATTTTTCCTGTCAGACAAGCATCTTTCCATATGTGTAGTATTGTCCTGGCTGTCCAATGTTAGGAGAGGAGAAATAGCATTTTAGACAACTTGATTCTTCGAGAGGTAAAAGACCAAGGTGGTGCTACAGCTTGTACCAGTGTACATAGGTACATCATCCTGTTGAGCTCTGTATATTTCAGAATAGTATCTGGACTGTTTTTTTTCCTGTTTTCATGTTGCTTTTGCATTAGTAGAATATGATAGGTAACTTCTTCGGGAAGAGATGGGTGTCAAAAGATACTAAGGGTCATGTTGAAGATCAAGAGAGTTTGTGCAAGTCACAGGGAATCTTGTATACTACTTCGCATATGCATAGGGGAAAAAACCCCAGTTCGTTTCTTAGATATAACAAAAAATGTTAAATTCAACATTTATATTAAATTGTTTTTTGGGGTTTCACTGGGTTTTTTTTAACCACTTGAGATGCTGTTACTCTTTGCCTTCCTCTGAGCCTTTCTGTAGTAACATTAAAGACTTTACTTATTTTTGGTTACCACAAAAATACATTTGCTTGTTTTAGATATTGAAACAATGGCTTAGGCTTATTTTACATAAATGCTTGAAATCTTTCATGAGTCAAAAATAAACTTCATAAAGTGCTCCTTCATTTAACAGGTGCATTGAATAACTAACGCAAACTTAAATAGCTTACATGTGGCCTTTGCTTGAGAGTGTATGCTAAATAATACTAACCTGTTTAAGAAGCGAGTGGGTTTTGTTCCAAACTTCAAAAGAAGTGTTATACACTGTGAGCAGAACTCTTGAACAGCTTGTTAAGGGGATGTTTCTCTCCTTTGCTTTCAGTTATACATGAGGCTATACTAACATAGCATCCTTTATCTGAAGAAAACTAAGAATTGAAATTTGAAGCTTTTTGTCACATTAAATTTTTAAAAGTTGTTTTGTTGATCTGTCATATCATGAACACTGGTTTGCTTGGTGCAGAAAATTTTTTAACTTGACCTGTTCACAGCTCCTCGTTACCTTCTCCTGTGGTTTTCTTTTGTGTTTAGAGAAGGTCATGATTCCCGAGGTTGCTGATGTTCCTTGCAGACACAGCATGCCATGTTGAAATTAAATAAATATAGTTGTCAGTATAAACAAGGTAGACTTCACAGTATGTTATTTGCTTGAGACTGGTGCATGGCAACCTAGTTAGGAGCTGCTTTTCTTCAGATGTTAAGTGACTGTTAGCAGAGTAATTCATACCAACTCTGCCATGCTTATGATGAAAAATGTGTAGTTACGTGATTGGCTTATGCTGATTTAAAAGCCATGTCACTGTCTAAAGTGTGACACAAAGGTGTGTCCCTAACCTACCAGCTTACACAGTTGTAAAACTTTTCTTTCATTATCTGATTTACATGCTTTTTGTACGTTTTCTTCCAGAGAGTAGCATGTTGGATATAAATTGTATTGATAGCAATCATAGACTGTCTTTGAGCAAGTTCAAGGGTTTTCCCAGGAGGGAGGAGTTGGAATTTCTTCACTCTGACCGACAGGGCTGATAATGCTTCATCAGTTGCTGAAGCATCAGCCAACATAAGAACAGAGGAATGGCAAACCTGATGATGTAGCAGGAGCAGTCCAGGAAAAAACTCAGAGCTTGGTGCATTCTCTTAGTTCTGAGAGATTTTTCCTTATGCTTCAAACTAATGGATAATGCTATTAAACAGGTGGATAGTTTATGTGTCTACATAGTTTCACAGATATTTGCTACAACTATTAAAATAATATATGTGGAGAATAACTGTAAAAGGTTTGAACGCCATAAAAATTGGGTGAAATAGTCTGTCTCTTCTGTTACTTGTACCTAAGTGAGCTCTCCAGTGGTGGGTTAATCTTCATAGTGCCATAGTAGTCAGAACTCATCTATTTTGCCTTTATTTGTGAAAGGCTTACTCAAGATGAATGTGTGACTTACTTCAAAGACCTTGTAATAGTAAGCAGAGCCAGCTGTTTTGGAAGGTTTAAAATGCACTTCCAGATTTAAGAGTGTTAGTCTAGCTTAGAGCATGAGTATAAGATATACACTGGGAAATGTCATTGATGATACTCCTCTACTGGTTTTAGTATGTGTATGTTTTTTAGAGAGAAGGCCTGTATGAACCTAACAACCATGGTATGTGGATCATTGTATTGAGTTCAATGTCCTGGAGAAAAGATTATCAACAGTAGTCTTGTTCAAGAGATTTATGATTTGTATTCTTAAATAAGTACTTCAGTATTTAAAAGGAATGGGGTGGGGGAGGCAGGACTTCTTTTAAAAGAAGAACTGACTGTTGCTTAGGATGGTTGATAGTTGATTCCCTTAATAAAGATTTAACTGTAAGCTTGTAGGGATGGAGTTTTTGTAAATGCTCTGATCTAATGTGTGCTTATTTAATTTCTCACTAATGCCATCTGCTGGCAACGTACAGAATATTTTTCAATGTGCATTGTACTTTTAAATATGAACAGTAGGAAATGACCCAGAACATGACAGTTGTTTCACTTGCAGAATGAAAATTATTTGAGGGTTTTAAAAAAATACGGGTATTTTTGCCGCTTTTTATTCATTTGCGAAAATACTATGTTCCTGTTTTCAAGTTACAGGAATATCTTAAATCACTGCAGCCCAAGAGCATTGGGAAGGTTCTGTTTGTGGTGCTTTTTATTTTCTTCCTTGTAGATACTTTGCACAGTTTTTGCATTGCTAACCACAACATGTAATGAATATATATGATGTTTTAGCAAAATGCTATGGTCACTCTATCATGGTAATACTTGTTTTAGGGCATAATACTAGGATTTTGGTCTAACTTCAAATATACTTCTTGTGATGCGAACATTTCAGTTTTGATGAAAGCTAAAAATACCATAAATCTCTCCCTTCGTTAGACACTAAAGCTACAGATGTTTGAGGTGAAGCTGAAAAAGGTGGTATGTTCAGAAGACTGACAAGCTTAGTGCCCCAGTCTTTTCTTCCTGAAACTTGCTTTTTGGGATGCCCTTAAGAATGCCAATGGTGAGATTAGGGGAGGTGGCTATAATTATGATAGTTAGTGCCTTGTTAATTGAGCCCTGCTACTTGAGTAAAAAAAAAAAAAAAAAAAAAAAAAAAAAAAAAAAAAAAATTGAATTTTACATTCAGTGGTATCTCGGGCTTTACTCTACTGTACAATTAAATATTTTACCGAGAAGTATTCCTTCACAAAACTCTCCAATTCTGAGATGTCTATTTGAGGAGAAGGCCTTGACCTTTGGACAAGTGAGAGTATAGAGAATGTGTTTTCCGTTTAAGGTCAGGGTCATGCACATAGCGGGTAGAAGAGGAGTAACAAGGAATTCGGTGACAGACACATTAAAGTGCTGGCAGACCTGTCTGCCAAAGTTAGAAAGTTGTCTGCAGTTCTGTGGAGAAATGATACTCATTCTGTACTGTTTATGGGATGAATATAACTTTTCTGTTGACTGTAAAGGAAACGTATGATGATTAACTTCAGTGAATACTTCACCTCATTCTCATATTTCTCAGCCTTCTCCACACTGTTCCTCACTCCAGTCTAGCATTTGAGTGGATAAATGGAACAGTAGCAGTTACATGCAAAGCTCTGGTAAGCATCTGTTATAATTCAAAGAGGTATCAGTGGCCCCTGTGGATAAGCATTTGAAAAAAGCTTTGATGAAAGCTGGTTCATCTCTAATTTGGTATTTATGTTAAAACTTTTTTAATACAAAGATAAAATTGTCTTTGTGTCTCACCCTCCCACCCTTTTTACTGGCTTTCCTTGCTCAAGTATAGTTGGAGATAAATGCATTTGCCCTATTTTGTTTTTGGAAGCTTAATGTTTCTGCTTCCCATAACTGTTATGACTCTAAATATTAAACTTGGTTCTCTTAAATGGTTTTATATGTTGCCAGAGTAGGTAGAAATGGACTTAGGGAGTAGGGTGTATTGTCTTGCCTCATGTTTTGCAGAAGATTTAGAGTACCTTCTTAATTTTTGTACTCAGTTGATGAAATAGGCATTACCTTTCTTCTTAGCATGTTTCCATTCTGGTATCTTTTACTGAATGCTCCCATATTGAAGTATCTGGTATTTAGGTTGTGGTAATATTTATTTTTAATGAAGGAAACTCTCCTAAATTAATTGTGGCATTGCTGAAGGATGGATTGTACCTGAATTATCCCCTCCCCAGTGCTGTATCAGTAAGCCTTCTTCCTCTGAAAACTGCGTATTTTCCATATACTGAAGCAAACAAGACCTAGGCTGAGCATTGAACACGTAGTGCACAAGAGTAACTGTGCTACTGCTTTTCCTATTCCATAAACGTTGAAGAGTAGCAGTAGAAACTGTACAGTGGGCAAGTCTCTTGAGCTGGAGAAAGATGAGTTAATTTCTTCAATAGCCATGATGGATGGATAGTGAGTGCCTCGTTCATTGGTGTTTTGATTGGCTAGATCATCAGAAGGATTAACTGGATGATATTAACGGTATATGATTGCTGCACAAATGCATTATGTCAGTAAATAGTTAAAAGCAAATCTATTGGAAAGGCACAGCTTTTCCAACTTTCATGTGTGTTTTTGTTTTAAGCTGTGGGTTTGAACCTGGCAAATTCTGAACTGCTTCTAAAAGATAAACACAACAAACTCTGAATAAAATTATGTTCAAGCTGAGAAGTGGTGTAAGAGAATAAATGAGGATTTTTTTTCTGGTTTATGAGGTAATGAAGGGCAAGTGTCAGAGTTGGGTTTTGTCTCATGCTAGTCAGAAGCTGTATTTCTAATGTTAGTACTTCACGATCTGTGCACTCATGTGTTTGCTCGCTCTCTAAAAAAAGGCAGCTAGTGACTGTTAGAGACATTAATGTTTTAAAGGTGTTTTTTCTTTGGACCCTAGAAACTAAAGTCTTCACCCAGTAGTGCTTTTAATGAGTGTTTCTTTTTAAACAATTTTATCATGTAGTAACCTCACATGGGGAAAAGCTAGTAAGAAGAAATGGGCCACCAAAAATATTAGTAGGATGCTTTCAAATATATATGAAAATACTGTAGTTTTCAGAAAACTAATGATTAAGTATATTCTTGCAAAAAATGTTACCAACAAATATAAGTTACTGGTGTCCTTTTAAATCAAACTAGTATCACTTCATGGCATAACAGAAAAGCCTGTAGTTAATATCTTAGTATCTAAGAAAAAACACTGATGTGTATTTTAACTTAAGATTCAGAAATACCAACTTCATTCAAAAAATCAGTTCAAAGAATTATTAAGATATTTGTGATGGGGAAGTACACTTCATGCATGATAAAACTGAAATTAGAAAAGTATACCAGGCTTGGTTTGGGACGTGAGTCAAAAGCCACTTCAGGTTTAGATACTTGGTATTTTGCCCTACCTTTCAATGTAAACTCCCCCGCCCCAAATAAACCATCCCCCCACCCCCCCAATCCAAAATGGAAAAAAAAACGCAAAAAAACAAGCAAAAAACCAACCCAGCAAACAAAAAGCAACTTTAGTTATCTCTCTGTTCATGTGAAGTTTGTACTAGTGTGGTTGAATCATATGGTGCAATGAAAAAGCTACAAGTTGCTGACTAAAAGTGTGTCAGTCATGGGAGTATATATATCTGGTTGCATGATGCACACACGCACGAATATAACTGCTGAGGGAAGGTAGTGAAGGTAAAATTTCTTCCTATTTTAGCATTCCTTTCTCTTTCTTGTCCTTCATGTGTGGTTTAGTGCATGTAGACCATGGTTTGTGTATTAAAGAAGGCCTTTCACTACAAAACCACAGATCTCACAAATTTTTATCATTTTCTTTCTATTGAAAGATAAATCGATGAACTGCCTTTTTTAGACAGATTTGTGCTACTGATGGTTTCTCTTTGTAGAAGCGGCACTCTGCTGCCGCAGGTACTGGTTTGCACAGATGGTTGCAGCTGGCACAGAGCTGACACCATTAGGTGTCATTGCCAAATTCAGTGGGATTGGGGGTGGTGGTGTGGGACCGCACCGGTTTGCTGCCCTTTGAATTACTGCTCCAGTCTTCTGTTGTGATTCAGCTGAAGTCCCTTCTGCAGTTTCTGTTACAGCTAATGTAGACTTGGGCATACAGACCAGTGACTCCTTGACAAACTGTGTAACATGCTTTTGTGTCCCTGGTTTGCAGTTTTATGTCATGTGATTCAGCATGCAGTTTTTTGAGAAAAAATTCTGTAACTCTACAGAGGCATAAGTTCTCTTCCACTTTAGAAGTGTTGTTCTACATGAAAGAAGAGGGTTGGGTTTCTTTTTTTCTTGGAGTGAGGGGGCAGTTAGGGCTGTGTGAGCCTGTTCTCACCCCTCTCTGTTGTATACACCTTTAAACAGGAACAGCAGGCAATTAATTAGAAGTTGTGCAACAAGTACCTGTAATTTTATTAATATAAATTACATAGTAATTGTATGTATTCTTCTGTCTTGCCTTGCAGACCAGAATCTGTAGAAGCTAGCCCTGTGGTAGTTGAAAAATCGAACAGTTATCCGCACCAGTTGTATACCAGCAGCTCACATTCACACAGTTACATTGGTTTGCCCTATGCAGTAAGTTTCATGCTAAGTATTCTGTATAAAATAAATTATGTAAAATCTACCATTCTTAACTGGAAGAACTCGCGATTCATGCTTATACTTTTATATATTATTGAGTTTTGGGTAAGTTGACTAAAGATAGTCGGTTAGAAGCAGAATACAGAACATAGTGCACTTATATGTAAAACATAGTTAAGAAGGTAAAAAACAAGGATGAGCAATGACAAACAAAATTCTAAACTGTTACTAAAAATAAGTCTCTGAAATTCTTTACAAAGTGAGTTCTTACACTTTGGCTTAAATAACCATCAGCGTACGAACATTTAAGAGCTATAACTTATCTTTCAACAAAAATCTAGGACCATAACTATGGTGCTCGGCCTCCTCCAACGCCTCCAGCTTCTCCTCCTCCATCAGTGCTTATAAGCAAGAATGAAGTAGGCATATTTACCACTCCCAACTTTGATGAAACCTCCAGTGCTACTACCATCAGTACGTCAGAGGATGGAAGCTATGGAACTGATATTACCAGATGCATTTGTGGCTTTACACATGATGATGGATATATGATCTGTTGTGACAAATGCAGGTAATGAAAATTAAACTAATTTAAAGGGTAAAAATTACTCAGAAAAAATCAAGCTGTGCTGAAAGTAAGTGTAACCAAATGGTGTTTTAAATCATGTTGAGTCATGGGAAATTTCCTTCCGTCAAAACGGTGTTTGAAGGTTGTATGTCTTTCTAATAGGCAAGGTAGTTGGTTAAGGCCAGTGAGTATTTTGTACTTTATTCCAGTCTGTCTTGACTACTCACATTAACTTGTTCATGCGTTTACTTGTGCATTGTTGCTTAACAAGGTTGTATCTTTTTCCCCTCTAAAAACGATATTTCTTTGGTGTTTTGTTGAAGTTGTTAGGATGGTGAAATAAAGACCTAGGGATTGTTTTTTTTAATCTGCATGCACTGAGTAATAAAGCATCTTGGTAAATTATGTATATGTAAATCAAGTAACTCGCAGGATGCAAAATAATCTGAAAGGAACGTCTCAAATATTGATTTCTCTGTGCATGATCTTTCTGATGAGAATGCTTGATTTTCAGAGGACATAGTTTTAAGAATTTTAATAACTATGAAAAGACTAACCAGATTCTTGCTGGAGAAGCTGAAGTTAAATGTTTGAACTTCTGTGTTCATGCTTAAGTGCCTACTTGATGATAGTAAAATAAGCAGGTGCTACTGGATGTTTGGACTTGGAAAAACGGGCTTAGAAATTTTTAGAGCTGATATACTTAACAGGAGAAGACAAATCTCATGTTTCTGGACTTTGGTATTAGCCTGTATTTTTACATTCAATACGCTTAACAAATGCTGCTGAATTTATTAGAATATTGTGTATATCTAAAATTATTGTTATGGCTAATTAAAACATGAATTTGAGCTCCATTCTTTGGTGTGCTTATGTACAAGCTTCTTGTTAATTTTTGATGGTCCTTGATTCTGATAACCTTTTCCCTTATTTTGAAATGTATTTAGATGTTATTTCAACAGTGGAGCTGTAGGCAGTCACCAGTTAGGTAGAGTCTGCTTCTTCTGAAGAAGAGATTCTCTGTGAGGAGTTGGAGTTGTGATAAATTCTTAAGTGGGAAGATGACAACGATTTCTGTGTCCCAGTTCCTTCTAGCAATGTGGGGATGAGCATAAACTACTGTCCTAGGTTAGCCTTCAGTCTAGCAAGCAAGCAGCCTCTCTTCCCTGAGTGTGGGAAGTAGTTGAAGCTATGCTGTCATGTGCTACCAGTCATATGGGGTGTGTGTATAAAAACATACACATTCTATTAAAAATACGTAAGTAAATAAAATCATATATTTGTGTAGATGTATTTTTACATAGAAAAATAATTTTATGTATATATTTATAAAAGGAAAAGGAATCCTTTTTAAAAACAAAACTCCTGTTACTATGTAAAGCGTAACTCTTGTTGCTGAGGGTAATTGTCTCTATCTTGTTCTCTATTGTGATAATTTACCATTTTTTATTTCCAGTGTTAGAGAAAAATTTCCAAGAGGGAAAATGAGTCTAAAGAAGCAGAGAGACACCGGGAGACAGCCACAAGATTGGAGTTACAGTGATCAGTGGAATAGAAAATCAGCTAGCAAAGTGGTGGTGAAGACAGTGATTGAAATGTAGTTTTAGGCAGTATTCAATCTGAGTAAAGATCATGATGAAAAAAAGAATGGCTCGCTCTCTCTCTATGTGTGTGTGTGTCTGTATATTATGCACACAATATTTAAAACTTCACTTAAAATAAATTATGTTTTTCTTTTTTTTTTAAAGCGTCTGGCAGCACATTGACTGTATGGGGATTGACAGGCAGCATATTCCTGACATATATCTGTGTGAACGTTGTCAACCAAGGTGAGTAGTTTGGTTGACTTGTGAACTAGAATTGAGTAGAGAATATAAAAAGAGGAGGTACTGGAACAAAAAACAGATAAAACACAGATCATGTAGCATAATCCTGACAATACTAGTCAAAGGAGCTACAGTTCTGACACAGATGATTTTACCAGTCTCCGTTCCCTTGTTCACAGTAGTCATTGTTTCACCTCACTAGACAGCAGGGATAAACCCTTGAAACACTTACCAAAACAGCAGTGATTCCTGGATCCTTTCTCAGGATGACCAGTACATAGACAATCCATTCATGGCTGTCATAAATTGAGAACCCTTAACAGCAGTGTTTTCAGGTCAGCTGCCCCACCAGTACTTCTCAGTGGCTTTTGTTTTTATGGCCCAATTGCAATATGCTGCAGTGCTCACTTGACAGATTTCTTGCTCTGGAATGAGTATTTGTATGTTCCTCCTCAAACCTGAAGTCATAAGACATGACGAGGGCATTTTGTTTTGACTGTGTGGTGGGTAGATTATACCTGATTGTCATCGTAGTTGTTGTGTGATGTAGCGTATGAAGTGCTACCTGTTAACTTATGTTGTGGATTGTTAATTAAACAGTGAATAAAAGACATGCGTGTTCAGAACCTTTTAACTGTCAATAAATGATTCCTTTATTTCTGAGAAATAGTTTGGACTTTGTTGTTGTAGAATATTTGGTTTGTATTTTTATTGTGACAATTGTTTTGAAGACTCTGCAGGAAGATGTTTTAATGCCTGCTTATCTGTAATCCGTGGACCAACTGTGAATCTTTCTTCTGAGCTATAAAGTTTTGTTACATTTTCAAGTGCTTTGGATGCTTGTATGTGCGTTGTGTTGAGATGGAACAGTGCACAACTGCTGGTTTTCTATGTATCTAAACATTCAGGTAGTCTACTGTTTATTCTGTAATAGTCAATGGAAGGTGATAGCTATGAAAAGGTCTGGTTTAATACTTGGGTGTATTGATGCATAAGTGTGAAGAATGGAATAAAATCTATTTTTTAATTTCAGGAGTTTAGATAAAGAAAGGGCAGTGCTGTTGCAACGAAGGAAAAGGGAAAATATGTCAGGTGAGTAAAGCCTAAAGACTCTTCCTTAGTAAAGGTTATAAAATAAGTATATATCAACTGTATAGACTTAAGAGCGTATACACAGTTCCTGCAATTTTGATAGCCTTCGGCATATAAACTGAAGTTCGGTAGATCAGTGCCTTTTACTTGACTTTATTGTTACTAAGATAACATTATATCAGAATTGTTGTAGTTCCATGTGTTTTATTAAAGGTTGTACCACTGCCTTTTTTCTTATTGTGGAATAATTCAATCTTAACATTGTTAAAGTTTCATAATAATGAATGTAGCTTTTATAATAACTAGACTACTATGAGAAAGCTAGTGAAGATACGATGGAAAAGGTTCAACTTTCTTCAGCGACAAGAGAAATCTTTTTGGAAAAAAAAATATTTCACAGGTCTCACTTTTTTTCTTTCATAGTATAGACTACGCATATCCCCATACTAGCTTCTTAAAACTCTTCCATTGCAGGTGATACCCCTGTCTCTTAAGAATTACATAATTGAGATTTGAAACAATCTAGCATGGTTTTGAGAGGGAATACTAATTCTGATTTGTTGGCAGTAGATTTGTATGTGTGTATTGGTTTGTTTTGATGAGGAGAAATTGCTGAACTTTGATAACACAATTATACGATGTTTTGAGGATTTTTGGCCTCTGATAACTTAGAAACTTAGAGTGCAAGTACCTATTTCAGGCTCTGTATTTTATGAAATTAGTTCTCCTGTTGTTGATAGAATTTTAAAACTCAGCCAGCCTAGCTTGTCAGGAGTTCTGTCCAGATATTACCAAAATGTGTTATGGGTTTCTTGATTGACAGGTGATACTTTCAAGTTCTATTACAAAAGTGATAATTTGGGAGGAAATCATCCTCCTAAAATTAACATGTTCTACTTTCAAATCATGTCTTTGAAATACTGGGGTATGTGCAAGTGTGTGTGTGTGAGGATTTCTTTAAAAAATACCATGTAGATAAGGTCCTGCTGCATACTTCATATGCCTTCGGAAAATTCTGAAGTGTGTGTGGCTTAATAGTGCTGCTTGGTGCAGTTGACACTTTCTGCTGTCCAGTGCTAAGCTGCCTCAAGTCCATAAAGGCATTAATGACTCACTTAGAATGACATGATCAATTTTTGTTTTGTCCGTTTTCGTTTTAACAAAACCAAACTTATTTGGTAAGTTTTGGTTGACCTGTTAGTGCAATTTTTTTAAATTTAAAATTAATTTTTGCTGATTCTATTAAAGTAATAGATGTAGTACATTTATAATTCATTTGGAGTTAATGAGTTCACTGAGTGGTATGATGCTGTGAGAATTAACTTGAATTTGCATACGGCATAAGGGAAGTTGATGGTCTGAGCTATGTAAGTCATGTCATAGGATTTTATAGCCACACTTTCTGATCATTGGGACAGCAAATGTGCCCTGGTGGCCAAGAGGGCCAATGGTATCCTGGGGTACATTAAGAGGAGTGTGACCAGCAGGTTGAGAGAGGTTATCCTCCCCCTCTACTCTGCGCTGATGAGGCCTCATCTGGAGTGTTGTGTCAATTCTGGGCTCCCCAGTTCAAGAGAGACAGGGAGCTCCTGGAGAGAGTCCAGCAGAGGGCTACGAGGATGATTAAGGGACTGGAACATTTCTTGTATGAGGAAAGGCTGAGAGACCTGGGTCTGTTTAGTCTGGAGAAAAGGCTGAGAGGGGACCTTATCAAGGTCTATAAATATCTGAAGGGTGGCTGTCAGGAGGATGGGGCCAGTCTCTTTTCAGTAGTGCCCAGTGATAGGACGAGGGGCAATGGGCACAAACTGCAGCACAGGTGATCCTGCCTTGGCAGGGGGGTTGGACCAGATGATCTTCAGAGGTCCCTTCCGACCCCTACCATTCTGTGATCATTCGCTATAAACTTAAGACAAGAGAGAAAGTCAAAATCTTAGCAGGAGCTGAAGAGATTTTTACCTTGGAAGTTAGCGTTCAGCCCTCCTTAATCTTGATGATCAGTCTTCTAAGTCTGTTCTTTGTGTTCAATAGGGAAAGTACTAAATGGTAAATCTTAAGTATCAAAACAGTAAAAACAAAGATGAATTCTAGTCCTGTTTAGTCTAAGACTTGGTTGAAGTGCAATATTAATCACTATGATTTATGGTATATAACTTAAAATGAATGTGTGCTTGCATCTCTGAGTAATTTTCATTTAGCCAGTGCATTTGCTTGGCTATATGTGCTTTTTTATGTTGACTGATATGATATGATTCAATCAGACTTAAAGTAATTCTGGGTATGAGCTGTCTGCCGTGAAGCACTAGTAAAAATGGCCAGTTTTCATAGATGAGTCCAAGTAGGAAAAGCAAAATTAGTATCAATTTGAACGTATCTGTTCAATGTTTTAAGTATTGAACAGCAACAGAATGTTACTTGAAACTTAACTTATTACTAAGTTACAGGTGTTTGATTAAAGGTAAGATTGCATTATTTTCATTGTTTGGATGTTCCTTGAGTAAATACATATATAGGGCTTTCTTCTTAGGCTTATGTATAATAGGGCTTTTCATTTAGATATGAGAATACAGTATAATGTTTTTTATTGTAAAGATTTCTAATTTAGCCATGTCGTATCCAAAGCTAGACAGTGGGGAGCAAGTAGTAGATCAGTTGCTTTGCCTCAAGAAAAAAGCTTTTAAGTGAACATTTCAGATGATAGGAAATTTGGTGAGAATCTTAAACTTTTATGTGTAAACACATCACCTTTTTTCCTGACAACTTTTTATAGCCCATTGTTCTGGGGCCTGTGGTTGTATGTGGTGGTGTTGGTTTCGTCATTCTGGTGTAAAAGTGTAATAAGTGTAATTCTGATGCAGCTTACTGGGCATTGCATTGTTTACTGTGGTTCAGTGCAGTGAGCACCTTTGTTAAGCCCATAGTCAATTGTATCCTGAATGCTTTGGCTTTGGTGTTTTGTTCTTTTTTGGGTTGGTTGGGTTGGGTTTGGTGGGGTTTTTGTTCGTGTTTTTTTTTTTATTAAGATATAGTGTCTAGATGTGTAACTTGTTCAAGGATGTTGCTTCAAGCTGTCTGAAATCATTTGCTGCTTATGGGAAAATGAGTCTGGGCCCATAACTTTTTGTGAAATTTGGAGTTTGTATCTCTCCTTCCAAGATGCAAAATCTTCCTTTAGTGTACTTTGCTAAGGCTCTCCAAAGTGAAAGCAGGTTATGTAGGTTAGGAAGGAGTGTCTCAAAACAACTCGCTGTAATTATACGTTCAGCTGAGATAATTACTCTTTACAGTAAGTTAGGGCACAGTGTAGACAACAATAGCGAAATGTTGCTTCCCTAAGGATGATGGGGGGGGGGGGGGAGGCGGTTGTGGGGGGGGGGGGGTAGGTGTTTGGCTGTGACATAGTGTGTGGACGACGAACATCGACAGTTTCAAGAGGGCCTTGGGTTTTCATTTCTCAATCGTTGGTTATTCTGCTATTCATTCTTATTTGATTAGACATTTCTTCTTTCTATGTGTGTTTTTTTATGCTAGTTCAGAAAATAGTCCCAGCAGAGATGTAAACAAATCCAGGAAACATCATCATCTCCTAATATGTAAAATATAATTATGTGCCTAATAAATTGTTCAAAAGAACAACCAAGATGGTAAAATTGAATTGCTTACAGTGCACAGAAGAATCCTGTTAAGGAATGTTGTGAGCAAGAGAAATCCAGAGTAACTAATAGCTGGTGTTCTTTATTTAGTAAAGAAGGTTTCAAGAATTAGGACAGTTGAGTGCACTGATTAAGGCAACATCCTTTTGAGCTCAGAAGGAATGTTTTCTCTGCTCTCATTAAGTATTTGTAAAGTCTGTTTCTGTGTAGTTTCAGAAAAAGTCTTCCTTAGTGTGAGGTATATTTACTGAAGGCAGAATATTTGGAAAAGCTGCTGAAATCCAAGAAGTCTGTATTGAGCGCATGTGAACAGCAGTCTCCTATCTATGTGCACTATCTCTCTTCCG
>NW_010562636.1:34051-41788 GCF_000687285.1 Phaethon lepturus
CTTTCATCTTGACGGAACTAGGGTAATCCTGTTTCAGGTCAGGAAATGTATTTGTCTGACATAAATGCCGATGTATGCTCAATTTCAGGCTTTGACTTTTTGGGTCTGCGGGTGCAGCAACAAAGAAAAAAATATCTGTCAGTTTGTGTGTGATCTTGTTGTAACGAGTAAAATAGACTTCCCTTTTCCCTGAGTAGCAGAATGTTATTGTTACGGGATTTTGAGGAGAGAAGGCTTTTGGCTAAATTGATATATTTATCCTGAAAAAGGCACTTGACACTGCAAGTTGCAGACAAAATAGTTGATTATGACTGAGTAATAGGGCTTCAAGAAATGCTGGGCAGTCACTAATTTTAATCCCCTCTAGAATACAGTCATCTCAGAATTCTAAAGCTGTATTACAAGTAAAAGCTACATATAAAGTGAATGAGTTAACAAATAATTTTTTCACCATTTTTGTTCTGATTCTTATTATAATGGAATATGATAATGTAATTCCATTCAAAGAATGGAATTAATCTGCTTTCTTTTGGTTACCTGGCATTACAAACATCTGTTAATTACCAGCTTCTCATTGGTCATTCATTTTCATACTGTTGCAACTGTTGGCAAATTTTGCGTGTGAGTGCTTGAAGCATTTGTCAGTACACATTTTTGTTTTTTAAAAGCAGGTGTAGAGTAACTAGTGAATGTTCTTTCTACAGTATTTGATTGTTTACTGAATGTTCTTTGTTTTTTAAAGATGGGGATACCAGTGCAACAGAGAGTGGTGATGAGGTTCCTGTGGAACTGTATACTGCTTTTCAACATACACCAACTACAATTACTTTAACTGCTACAAGAGTTACAAAAGTCAATGATAAGAAAAGGAAGAAAAGTGGAGAAAAGGAACAGAACATAGCAAAATGTAAAAAAGTAAGTGAATGTAATTTTTCTTTTTATAACTATTGTCTTATAAATTATAGCTGTGTGACACCTCTTACCAAAAGACACTGGTTTTAAAAATCAGGATGTTGTTGCTAATAGTATTTTACTACCTGGATTTAGGTTGAAATGTAATACTCTGCAGCAAATGATACAGTCTTCCCTGCCTCTTCCCTCTCCCCCCATCTTTTAACTTCAAGTTAATATGTAACTAGCCATGAAAGCTCGATATTATAATAGAGGCAGAATTTGTAAGGAGGAATTGCATTTACTGGACCACTTGATATCATTAGAGGTGGGGCAGAACAGACTTTGGGTACCCAAAGAAGAATTCTCTGTAGGAAATTGTTTTTTCAGTTCAGAAATTTTTGCTCTCAGTTGTTCTGATGTAACTTCATGTCCATTTATTTGAGTTGCAATTTTATGAAAGTGTGCTGTCAGAAAGTTAGCTACTAAACTGCTTTGGTAAACAGGACATTGACATTATACTGTTTAGCTACAGGTGTAAACAATAAAATTTATGTGAAGACAAGTATAATATAGGTGAAGAAGTAAAGTACATGGGATTTCCTAAACTAATGAGTTCTTTCTGCAGTTCAGTTTCACTGTCTTGGATGAGAATTTTGCCTTTTACAAATAGAAGTAAGGATTAGTTACCAGTATCTTTTTGAAAATCTTGAGTAAAGTGTTGCATTTTGAATGAATGGTTCTGAATATAGATTTACTACCACATATTAACAATTAACACCATTAACATTATTATGTTATCTCCCAACGTTGTGTGACATGATTTAAAGAAGGAGGTTTTGCTGTAGAATGGCATACTTCTTCAAAAAGTTGACATTATAGGACATCTGTGACACCTTCTTCCCCCTCCCCTCTTTCCACAAATAGTGTAGCGAAGGATGTGGGCAATTTACAGATTTACCTGATGAGTATGGGGTGTTCCATAAGTGACTTTACGCTTACTTTGCCTTGAATTCTGGAATTTTAGAGAGTCATGTTGTAATACGGGAGAAAGGTTAAGGGTACATGGACTACTAGCTCTGACATCCCGTATGCCCTTAGCTTGGATGCTGAATCGTTTTTTTAGATGTATTTTGTGAGATGTAACCTGTTGCCTTCTTGAGATTTCAACGTAGCTTGTTCTGTTGTTGTCTTGCATGTTTTATTGAGAATGGTCCATACTAAAAGCTGTTAAGTCATTTATAGATTTTAAAGTCTGTAAGAGATTTTGTATTTCCTCCAAAGAATATAAATATCTAATTTTGTTTCAGGCATTTCGAGAAGGATCCAGGAAATCTTCACGAGTAAAGGTAATGTGATTTAGGTTTGGTTTTTCTTTTAAACCTTAATTGGCCATTACTTAACTAATAGGAAGCATCAAGAGTGCAATTGGGGCTATACATTAAGCACTAAAGTACTCTAATAACTAATGTACTACGTACGCATCATAGTAATTTTAAATGAAGCTATAAGCACTACATTTTTATGTCCCTCAAAGCTAACCAAAATAGTATAGTGCTAAATTTTTATTCTGAGAATACTTGGTTTTCAAGAGCCAGTGGAGGAATTAGGGCTCATTTGTGCTATGCAAGGGAGTAAAGTTGAGTGCACACCTCATTTGAACTTAGTAGCTCCAGCTTTTCATAGCTCTAAGCAGCAAAAGAATGAAATGGCTATCTTGCATTTGAAAGCTAAACTAGTGATTCTGCACTGTCATAACTCCATGTATCTGGCAGGACTCTACTCACTAGTGCTGGCATAGTTCAAGGAATTGTGTTGGGATGTCTGGTTTGTAAGATTTAAGTGTTACAGCAGTCTTTAAATTTTTCTGAGAGAAAAACATGCATGGTGTAAAAGTAGGTACTTCCCATAGTTTGTTTATCCTTGGGATATATAAAAACAAGTGGAACACAATTTACACTTCAGGTGTGTCAGATGTGACTTGCCAATAGTGAAGAGAGAATTGGGAAAGAAAATCTCTGTTTTGTGGTTTTTGGATGTGGTGTTTGTATGGTTCCATTATGTGTTTTCATGGTTTTCTTAGCATTATCTTTTATTAATGCTGTTTGTGTGTATGGTTCTCTTGATGCACGAAAGTAATGTAATCAGTAACAGGTAAACTGAATTACTGAACTACTTGCTGTGTTATTAATGTTTAATAGTGTCTCTGCTCAGGTGGATAGAAAAGGGAGCGTTGGTTGGCTGCTGCTGTCCATAAGGAGCATTGGTTGGCTGCAGCCTGGCTGCTGCTTGTGAGGTCTGGAGGTACAACGGCACTTTCTTTAAAAGTGAAAGGATCTGAAGCACTGCAGGAAAAAAAATTGTTCAGTGAGGAACAGATGAGGGAAGAAAAATGATCTGTGCAAAGCCTGTAACATTAGAGTCACAACCTTAATGTAGTAGGTGTAGGATTAGTAAAGTTTAGTAAGATGTGAAGTAGAAAAAAGATACAGCATGACCTTTGAAGTTGAAAGGGGAAAATCAAATCTGTGTATTACAGGATTAAAGCTGGAGTTCTTTATATTTGCATATGTTCACAGAAGTTGAGTAGGAAGGGAGATCTGACTCTCCAACTCTTGCACTTATAGATTCATGATGCAGTGCAGTTGTGGGAGGAAACAATGTCAGTTTCCATTCTCATACCACTGTAAGCTAGAATCCCTGTTAAAGAGGGAATGTATTCCTGAACTTGAGCAATATTTATGAAGTGATAAAATTCATAAAAGGACAAATGTAATGCTACTGAATTCAACTTGATGCTTTTAAGTAATGCAGAATTTTATACCAGACTTTCTAAAAAGAAAACCACCTTAAGTCAATGGCATACCTTTGCCCTTCGTTTTGTGTCTTGTTGTAGACTTTTTTTTTTAGTATCTTTTTCTTACCTTGTAATATCTGGTCACTTTAATTTTTAGGGCTCAGCTCCAGAAATTGATCCTACTGACAGTTCGAACTTTGGATGGGAAACTAAAATCAAGGCATGGATGGATCGTTATGAAGAAGCAAATAATAACCAGTACAGTGAGGGTGTCCAGAGGGAGGCACAAAAAATAGCTTTGAGATTAGGCAATGGAAATGACAAAAAAGAAGTCAGCACCAGCAATCTGATTTTCAAACCTCCAGTAGAGGTAATGAGCTGTGCCATGCTGTGTTATTGCATGCTGGTTTTGTGCCATTACAAAGGTATACATTTAGATACCTTTAAAAAAAGGGAGACACACACAACTTCACATTTATTTTCTTCATCTTGTCTTACCAGATTGAACAGTTTTAACAGCTTTTTCAGAATTTGTAATTGATTTTCATACATCCTGTATCACGCCTGATTATGTTTACACTTGCATATCGGTTCTCATAAAATAACTAAGGTGCTAGTCTGAGCCTGAACATTGGGTTCTCCTTAGACTGTCTTTTGTGGTGGTCATAACACAGTAAAGTTTGCTGCCCTGTCTCTGCTCTGTGAGGAGTATCAGGAGTGGTTAGAGTAGATAGAAGCATTGAAGTTGGAATCTTTTTTTTTTCTGCTATGTGTATCAACATGTTAATTGTGGACATTTTTCTTATGATATCGTAAGTCTGGTATTCAGATAGAATAGAATTTCATTTACCAGCTCACGAAGAATGTTTCTGATGGTAGGTGATAGTCTGATACTGATTTTTTTTTTTTTTTTACTGTTGTGATCCTGTAGTTTCTAGTTTATGAAGAAATTGTGCAATGGCTCTTTCTCACCTTAACATCAGTTAACTTACCAGCTTAAAATTAGAGCCATATAACAGACCTTAGTGTTTTGTAGCAGAAATCTTGGGGAGTAGTTACTGTAGCAGATTAATAGAAGCATCTTTGCTTCTTTTCCTCAAAGAGCATCATGGCATATGGGACACCCTCCTTAGAGGAATATCCCTGCTTACAGAACCTTTTGCCTACATAGAGGCTACTTCCTTTTTTGATTGCCGTTGACATTTATGAGGTGTGAGTTCACTAATTGTCAGGGTATGTATTTGTTTTTAATTAAAAGCCATCGTTCCATCTAAAGATATGGAAATAAGACATTTGGAAATTCTCTCAGGATTCTTTTTTAAAATTATTTTGTTGTTTTCCTCTTCTTTTTTCCCTTGAATGAATCGTGAACAGAGCATCTTTTTATGTTTGCATGTTTTTGTTTTGTTTGAAGGAAAGGAAGCCTTTTGAAAGTGTTAGGCAAAACAATGCAGCAATTCATCCTAGTACTGGTGAGAGTTACCTGCACTAAGAGATACAGTACTTGAATTATGAGAACGTGAATGTGTTGGTTTTCAGCCACATACTGGAGAACTAGGGCTGAAGCATTCCTTGAATCTAAATTCATAACTGGTTGCATTGGTAGAGGAACAGGACAATTGGATTGAATCAGCCTGGAGGTCTAATTAAAAAAAGGATGTGTTTTTAAGTTCATATAGAATTGCTTAGTAGTTGTGAAAGTATGATCTGGTGTTAATAATAATGGAAAAATGGTAGAAAATGATACTTCATAAATTAACTTGTGTCTTTATAGAGTTACGTGCAAAAAAATAAGAAAATTTTAAAAGCTGCCAAAGACTTGCCTCCTGATGCACTTATTATTGAATACAGAGGAAAGTTCATGCTGAGAGAACAATTTGAAGCTAACGGCTATTTCTTTAAAAGGTTTGTTTATTCCAAATGTTATAAGGTAACTGTTAAAATGCTGGTTTGCCAGACTGTTGCCTCAAGTACGGCAGTGTCTTGCATTTTACTGTTGTCTGATTAAAAGTAATTGCAGCTGGAATCTGCTCTCCCCCTTCTCTTCTGGATATCCTTACAGATCTGCTCAGGGGTTAGTTTCCTCTTCCTTTGCTCTGGTTACAGGATTCCTGCATTCTCAGTTGGGTAATTGTTCACCTTAAAGCAGAGATTGGCAGGGTGGCCCTAAAATAATTCAGAAGGTAATGGCAAAGATGTTATCTTTTATGAGGGAAATAGATTTTAAGTCCCTCAGGCCGAGAACAGAATTGGACACCGGTCAATTTGGGGACTTTTTACTGATACAGTTCTCTAGTTGATTAAGCTACTGAGCAATGTGTGACTGCTTCCTTCTTCCTGTGGATGATTTTCAGTGCTGCTGTTAACTGCAGACACACCTAGTTGGGAAATTGCAAGAGGCCTGTTCGAGAAGATCAAACACAGAGCTTCTGCTCAGTGAAGATGGAAGGGTTCCCTGGCACTTGTAATAGCAGAATTTAAAGCATGTCTTGGTAAAGTATTTAGGTGCCCCCTTTCTTCAGGATGGTTATCCAACATTAGTTGGATGCTAGTGGTACTGCAGGTGTCATGCAGGGATGTGGAAGTGTTACTTTATTCAGTTATTTTGGATGATTCTATGATGCACCTAAATTTCTACCTGAGTTTCATTTTAGGACCTGCCATAAGAAAAGTTTAAAGAAGATGAAGAATTTTAGCCTTGTCTTCCATCGCTAGTGCTTACCCTGTTACTATTCCTCACTTTAGATCCTATGCAGAAGAATTACATTCAGGGCTGTAACTCAAACTTCTGGTATTCTGGGAATACATTGGAAGAACGTACCAGTTAAAAAATCATGAAGCTTAAATAAAAATGAGTAATTCTCAGATTAACCCACAAATTTGGTGTATCATGCCAAACATCGTGTTACAAAGCTAACTACTGTGAAAAATAAGTGATATTTAGCACCTTTAAAAATGATAAAACTCTGGTTTTCTTGTATTTTTTTTCAGGCCATACCCATTTGTTTTGTTCTATTCTAAATTCCATGGGTTAGAAATGTGTGTTGATGCAAGGACTTTTGGAAACGAAGCTCGATTCATCAGGCGTTCGTGTACACCAAATGCGGAGGTGAGCATATGCATGAAGTTGAATTAGGTTTCATTTACTTAAAGTCCCCTTTTCCTTGAGGTTTCCCAGCTGATCATTTGAAAATGAAAAACCCCGGAAGTAATTCATGGTAATATAATAATGCTCTCTTGAACTCTGTCTAGGTGAGGCATGTAATTGAAGACGGAACAATTCATCTTTATATTTACTCCATCCATAACATTCCAAAGGGAGCAGAGATTACTATAGCATTTGATTTTGATTACGGAAATTGGTAAGTATTTGAGCATAATGTTCTAAAATATACCTACTGCTTATTAAGTTTTGTTGCGATTCAGCATGGCCTTGTTTTTATTTTATTTACTTTCTTGCATGCTTTAATAATATAGGCCTCCTTAAGCATTGTATTTACAATGAACATTGTGTGTGTGGACAGTGCTTTTCTGTATTTTTGTTACTGCATATCTGTTGCCAATTGCAGCGATGATGCAGTTACTTAAGGTACAAACTTAGATGAATGTGAATAAAGGTGTACTGTGAAAATCTCATATATAGGTGTCCTGTTGTGTGGGGAGAGCAGAGGCAAGAAAATTTAGAGCTATTTGGTAATGCCCTGTTTATTTCAGAGGGCCTCTGTAGTATGATTTCATCGAGACAGTGTCTGTGGAATTTAGTTATAAATCATGTTTGTTTAATGTGTGATTAAGAATGTTCAAATACACTGAATGCTTAGTGCTTTAGATTCTATAGCCTATTACATATTTTCCTGAATGTAATTGCTGCTCCTTTGGTGAATTGGGGAAGGGTCTAATAAACTGTTGCCATTAAGTAAAGGAAATAATCGGTTAAGTTCCACTCGCATATATAGGAACTGTTACTCAAATGCTGCTTTGAAATCTGATGGCAGAATAGGGCCTTTGAGTGATACAATCTAGTAATGATTTCTCTTGACTAGCAGGAA
>NW_010562636.1:41819-53665 GCF_000687285.1 Phaethon lepturus
AGGAATGTCTAGGCTAATACTGACCTTGGAAACTGAAGTGTTGAAGAGCTTATTTCTGTGTGTGCAACTTGGTTGGGTGCAACAGCAGTCCAGCTTCCATTTTCACATTTTGCTATGCGAAGGTACACTTTTCTGTGGTTTGCTCGTAAGTCAGCTCAGGTGCAGTGCTGTGCAGACATGCCTTCACTACTTCTGGATCTGAACTAGTTATGTCCATAACTACCTGTATTAATCAACATAGGTTCAGACTAGCTCATGATGCCTCGCACTGTTAAGTGTTGTAGTGTCCTACATCACTCACATGAAGACAACCTGGGAAATTACCTGGCTTGGTAGGTTTTTGGAGGTTTGTTACTTATCCTTTTAAAAGTATGTAGTAGTTGTGTTTAGTACCTGCAGCTGACAGCCTGTGTTAAGTTGAATGTGTTTGAATAACAGTTCCTGTGTATCCAAGTGGAACTTAAAGTTGTGCAAAGTGACACCAAGTTCTTTCCAGTGTGCTTGTTCTATAAACTGTCTGCTGTCTTTGCGTAAAGCAAAAACTTTCCTTGTGTGTGTCGGTTCATTTCTTTAATGTGGTGGTTATATTTCCACTCAGAATATACTCAGGCTTTAGAGGTCTTCCATCTTCTAAGCAAATTTTGCTAACCGGTAGATGAGATTTTTGAATCATAGCAATATTGTGTATCTTGATGAAAACTTGAGTCAACTGCTTTTAATATGGTTTGCATTGTAACAGATATTTAATGTGAAATGTATTAGCTTGTGGATTTAGTATTGAAAAGTCTCGTTGCTGTACAGCCTGATCAAAATATGCCTTCTTGCATTTAATTACTTCTAGTAAATACAAAGTGGACTGTGCTTGCCTCAAAGAAAATCCTGAATGTCCAGTTCTCAGACGTTCTGAGCCTACAGAAAACATCAATACTGGATATGAAACCAGAAGGAAAAAGGGAAAGAAAGAGAAAGATGTTTCAAGAGAAAAGGAGACTCAAAATCAGAACATCACATTGGACTGTGAAGGAGCAGCCACCAAAATGAAAATCACAGATAATAAACAGAGGAAGCTCTCTCCCCTCAGGCTGTCTATTTCTAATAATCAGGTACTGACAAAAAGATGATCAGAAAGAAAAGCTTTTAGACACAAATACTCTCCTTTTGTAATTACTAAAGGAATTTTAACAAATCACTGAAAAGGGATATGGAGATTTATCAAAAATCATAATGGTGGATAAGGTATTTAGAATTTTTTATAGTATTTTCAGTTTTCCTTAATCATAGAATAGTTTGGGTTGGAAGGGACCTTTAAAGGTCATCTGGTCCAGCCTTCCTGCAATGAGCAGGGACATCTTCAACTAGTTCATGCTGCTCAGAGCCCAGTCCAACTTCACCTTGAATGTTTCCAGGGATGGGGCACCTGCCACCTCCCTGGACAACCTGTGCCACCGTTTCACCACCCTCGTTGTAAAATTTCTTCCTTATATCTAGTCTCAATCTGCCCTCTTAGTTTAAAAGTTACTCCTTATCCTGGCACAGCCAGCCCTGCTAAAAAGTTCATCCCCATAATATTTGATTGTATTTAAAGATATATCAGTTCCCATACCAGTTTTAACTATACATTTTTCCTCTGAATTTCTTTGTGGGTCTCTTAAGGTGAAAGCCTCATGTCATGCTTTCAGGAGCTCCCAGTCTGTCCTGAAGTGTCTTTTGGTTGGCTGCATATGCTACTCAGGAGTGTAGTATTTTAAACACAGCAATAAGATAAGTAGCTCTGCTCCTATAACAAAACTTCAACCCAGAATATTAAGTGTTGGCTGCAGCTCTGTGTAGAAGATTAAATAGGGTTTGGAGAGTAAGGAGGAGGAAGGTGTGTTTCAAAGCTAAATAAATACTGGATAATAGTTGGATAGCATGGGAAAGCTACCTCGTAATCACAGAATCTTTGGGTTGGAAGGGACCATAAAGGTCATCTAGTCCTAGGGGTGTTCCTGCAATGAGCAGGGACGTCTTCAACTAAATCACGTTGCTCAGAGTGCTATCCAGCCTGACCTTGAATGTTGCCAGGGATGGGGCATCTACCACTTCTCTGGGCAACATGTGCTAGGGTTTCACCACCCTTATGCTGAAAAATTCCTTCCTTAGGTCTAGTCTAAAATCTGCCCTCATGTAGTTTAAAACCATTACCCCTTGTCCTATTGCAACAGGTGCTGCTAAAAAGTCTGTCCCCATCTTTCTTATAAGCCCCCTTTAAGTACTGGAAGGCTGCAGTAAGGTCTCCCTGGAGCCTTCTCTTCTCCAGGCTGAACAACCCCAACTCTCTCAGCGTGTCCTCATAGGAGAGAGGTTCCATCCTTCTGAGCATTAGTGGCCCTCCTGTGGACCCGCTCCAACAGGGCCATGTCTTTCCTGTGCTGAGGGCTCATACCATGGTAGTCAATTTTAAATTAGTCTTTCTTCTAATATGTCAGTTTTTTCAAACTAGTGGAAGAGATCCATGATATTAATAATTAACTTAATTTTGCAGAGTAGCTATTAAGTATTTAAAATGAGAGGACTGTTACTTCAGGAGCTAGCTGTCCTTTTGGGGGAGGGGGTAGTGATTCCCCCCCTCCCCCCTTAATGACGCTTTTTGATAATTGAGCAGAGACAGGAGTTACTCTGGTAGGGAGCCATTTCCAAGTTCTTAATCTGTTAATGTCACTTAAGAGTGAATCAAAGAAGGTCAAAATGAGCATATTGACCCTCAGTTTTCGTAAGATAATCAAATTGTTCTGGGGTTTTTGTAGCTAAAAAGCTTAAAAATGCTTGGAAGTCCAGAAGGCATGGCATGTGACTGTTACAAATTATGATCTCTAGAGACAACATGTAAACTTTCTCATCTTCAGTGATTTTTTTGGTTTTTGTATTTGTGTTTTGTTTTTAGCAAGTGATAACTGGTATTTGGAACCTTCTCTTGAGCTTTTAAAATAATATACAATAATAGAACAGTCACAGGAGAACTGGTTTTGTTTTTCAAAACTGAACTTAAAACAGTAGGAATTGTGAGAAGAATAAAGCTGTTAAAAAATGTATATCTAAACATAGAAGCCAGTCAAGTAATATCTTTTTCTTCTGGGGTAAAATACATAATACTAAAATAAAGTATATGGGAAAATGTATATGTACTTCAAAGACAAATGTAAAAAACTTTGTCTAATCATTTATTTAGAAGTGAAATTGCATATAAAACTAGTGAACATTTGTGTCTTTTCAAAGTTACTGTTTCATGTTTTTTTGGGGTTCTTTTGGTTGGTTGTTTTTCCAAAACAGAAAACCATTATTACTTAGCTAACTCTTGTGTTTCCTTATGGTATGGCACTGTCATTAGGCTCTACAGTGAGAGTTTAAATGGAAAATGTGACTTTAATAGAATATACTTTTGAGCTGAGAAGAGCTCTCTGTAATTGTCTGTTAACATTTTTTTTCACATTCACTATTTCACTAAAACTGTGGGTGGATTTTTTTTTTTAAATGGGTGTGTAATGTACAGCTCCTAACTCTTTAAATGGTTATGAAGTGGCTAGATCAGTGGCCAGTGACAGTGCCCAGAAGTTGCTATTGGTTTGGAGGTTTAATTCTGTGGGGTGTTTTTTTTTTTGTTGTGGTGTGGGTTTTTTTTTTTTGTTGTTGTTGTTTTTTAAATTTTTGGTCAATGGGGTGAGGGAGTGGGGATGGAACCTGAAAACTTCAGAAAGATCAGTATGCTAAAGAAAAAAGGTACAGATGTGTCTAAGCTCAGAATGGAAAAGATCTAGGCAGGTGATGATATTTGCAGGTTTATACAATGGTACAAGTGGATATTAGGGTTTTTTTGTCTTGATTTATTGGTTTGTTTGTTTGCTACTTCTCATGCAGTGATCTGAGGATTCTTAGTTCTGTGTAGCTTTTAGTTTTCCCTGGTTTGAAAGAGTAGTAGAGCTTCTGTAAAGCAGTCATTTCCATCTTTCAGGAGCCAGATTTTATTGATGATATAGAAGAAAAAACTCCCATTAGCAATGAAGTAGAAATGGAATCAGAGGAGCAGATTGCAGAAAGGAAAAGGAAGATGGTAAGTTGGGAAGCAAGTAGCTGCCTAAAGTTGTCACTAAGGCTTAGTGACACCTGCTCTTCCCATGCTAATTGCTGCCTTTTTGTAGGCTTGTAGAATTTGAGTATGTATGAAGTCAGATCTTCACATGAACTTCAACTTAAAATGCAAGGCTTGTTATGTGAGAGCATTTCATCTGGCTTGATCATTGCTTTCTGACAAAAACCTGCTTTTATGTTCAAATGCATATAACTTTCTATTGCCTTCAGAAAAGACACCGTAGGAACCATCTAGATTTTATTTTCTTTGCTCTTTATTGTTGGATGTTATTTGTAATGTGATTTTATTTTGTCTTATCCTAATTTTTGGAGGTTGGTAGAACAGTGTTGTTGGAAATTGGCATTTTAAAATATGCTTTTCTTGTTAGACATTCAAAATGTGAGATACTTGAAATTACAAGTGAAATCAAAATATTGGCCAATTTCTATAATGAAATACTAATATTTGGAGCTTTGATTTTATTGTTTGTGCTCACAGAACTTCTGACAAGTGCAGTTCAAGGTGGCATCAAAACCATCTGCATCTGCCCTGACCTTAAAAAAAACAAATAAATAAACAAAGGGGGATGGGGTATACATTCTTTTTGGTCAGTATTTCCTGCAGCTCTGCCAGTAGCAAAATTGGTGAGATTTGTGCTTATTAGACATCAGAAAGCAAAATCTGCTCAAGTAAAAAGTATATTTTAATATGAAATGTGAAAAATGACAGCATGAGCTCTAACATTAGCATGTAACAGTGTCTTGTCATGCGTTTGAGGAATGATTCTCATCAAACACTGTTGGATGTATTGGTTTTGCTCCAGAGGATGAGCTGGCTGCTTTTGGTTTTTGGGTGTTTTTTTGGAGGGCATTTTACATTTGTATTCTCAGTAAAGTTCTCTCTGAAACTTAGTTACAGCAGAGTTGCTGTAGTAGTTAGTTATAATTATTACTCTAGCTCAGTTATGAGGACTGCAAATAACTGCAAGTTTGCCTGTATTTTACCAAGTAAACAGAGGCAGGTTCAGTGGCAAAACAAAACTGGGTTCCTCATTCACTCATATGAGCAATTTGTGCGTGGTGTTCTTTCTTTGATATAAACATGTTGTTGCTATCAATGCACTGTTGAGCTGCAGACATTTATTAGAGAAAGTTTGTAATAGAAGCCCCCAGTTCTGTCACCTCTGTATTGTCTTAAGCAGATCTCTGTATGGCATTGGGACCTGAATTAATGGATAGACAGAAAATCTAGCTTCTCTGCGTGAGCTAACGTTACCTTATTTTGAAATCATGATTCTTGGATGTTGACTGTGTTTTGATGTAGTTTTTTTGACACTTGGAAAATTGGGTCAGAGGGTAATGGAACTTTCTGTTGTCGTTTCACACGTGTTAGTATTTCATTCTTTTTGGTCATTAGTGTTCCATTGTTTTTTAGATACTATACATGCAAGTAACTGGCTCAGAGCTATGCGTTCTTTTTATGCTTACAGGCCAGTGACTTAATAATAAATCACTATTTTTATCAAGTTCTTTAATCCAAAGTGGGACCCTCTTCTTTTTTGTTAGGGTTAGTATGAATGCAAGCCTTTCTTCAGAAGTCTGTGATAATTGCAGTCATTGTAACACCTCCTTTTCCTCTGAGCTTTTGCTGAAATTGAGCTGCATGTCAACACACAGCAAACATGTTCTGAAGTACTTACAAAAAACCCCCAGTATTTATTTACATATGTGAATGATTATGACTGAAACATGATCATGATTATTATTAAACCCACCAGACAAGAGAAGAACGGAAAATGGAAGCTATCCTGCAAGCTTTTGCCAGACTAGAAAAAAGAGAAAAAAGAAGAGAACAGGCTTTGGAAAGAATCAGCACAGCAAAAACTGAGGTTAAATCAGAATGCAAGGAAGCACAGATTCTCAATGATGCTGAATTTATCCAGGTAGTTATCTGGAACTTTTTTTTGAAGCTAGCTTTTGTTAAAAGCCATGTTAAGGCATATTTTATCAGTTTGGATGTCAAGCTACACTTCAAGATGTATGAAATACCTTTGTTTGTTTGTTTGTTTGTTTCCTCTGAACTCAAATATATTTGACCAAAACTTACAGTTTTTTTGTCATTAGAGTATGTTAACTTCTGATTTTATTTTTAAAGAAAATGGGTATAGAATTTGTTTATGAGGAATTTCAGTTACATTAGTTTATGCCAATGTGCACACACACACGCTGTATAATTTAGTCTCGCCTTGAAGTTCAGGATGGGAGGTGTTTACCAATGCTGACTTCAGTCACACGGTACCTCAGGCTTTCCTTGGGTACCTTTATAAACAGCGGTGAACAACTTGCATCTGTAGTGGGTTATTCAGGTACAGATTACAGTCCCTTTCCTTTTAAAAGAACTGAATTAGTAAGGCATAGTTTGTGTGTGTGAATACTCTGCCAATGACATGTCAGGTGCTTGGGAGGAGAATACAGGAAATGTTGTAGTTTGCCTTGAGGGATAGAAATACTATCTCTGAAGTATTTTAGTTCTAATAGCAAAAGTGAGATGGAGGCTTTTTGGACCTATAAAGGAAGGAGGAACTGACATTTTGATTTAAGAAAGAGAAAAAGTTTTACATGTGTGTGGGATCTGTTTGCTAGACTTTCACTTTTGTACCAGGAACCAGCAAAAGAAGAAACTGCCACCAAGCCTACCCCAGCCAAAGTTAATAGAGCTAAACAGAGAAAAAGCTTCTCACGAAGTAGAACTCATATTGGACAACAACGTAGACGACACAGAACTGTCAGCATGTGTTCAGATATCCAGCCATCTTCTCCTGATGTGGAAGTAACTTCACAACATAATGAAACTGAGAATGCTGCACTGGTAGCTGAGCCTGAAACAGAAACTGTTGTTACGGAAATGGTTGCTGAAACGGAAGCTCCAGCACTTAATAAATGCCCTACTAAGTATCCTAAAACAAAGAAGGTATGTCTCTTAAGGGATTATTAAAACAGAGTTTTAAAAAATTACAGACTGCTGCATCAATATGCAACTATATATATTTTTTTAGATGTTGACTCATTTCTTTAAAAATCACCATTACATAGGCACTCACTGGTAATAAATGGATTAAAAAGGATATGTGTAACATCCATTGGTAGAAGTTATTTTGGATTTTAAGAAACTTCCAAAATACATCTTTCAGAAGAATTTTGGAACAAATTTTTCTAAGGGAAATACTTTCTAAATGGGCTGAAATAATATACATAACCAAACCATAGTTAAAGCTGTTAATTTAAAAAGGAGGTGGGGAAGGGGGTGAAATAAGTTGCCTTTCCTTCCTTTGTTCATCATATGCTTTAGAAGGTATTTTAATGGTGGCAAACAGAATAGCTCAAAGGAAATCATTAACCTCCGGTACTTCTGAGATGACTGTTCTGAAGTGAATGGATTTAAACACTCAAAATTTGTGTGCATGTTTGGAGGGAAGATTCTTTACTCTCTTTAGTACTTGTTTTTACTTTTTTTTTATTGGATGCATTGCAAAAAGCTTGAAGAAATGCCGCAATATTTAAAGGTACTTAAAAAAACCTTAAGTCTACAAGTGTGAATAAAGCAGTAAAACTTCCTGCTTTAAAATTCTAGAGACTGCATTAAAAAGTTCCTTTTTTTTAGCGTGCTTTACAAGTTCCTCTGAAAATTTTATTCAGTGGAGAGGATGAGGGAGGAAGTCATAGGTTAAAAAACTTCTTGTCAAATGAACGATAACAATTTCAAGATGGTTTTATCTTGAAACGTACTGAACTTACATATCTATATTTTCAAAAGCCACCTGAATCATCCTGTAACAGTGCTTATTGCATCACTATTAAATTCTTGTCAGAGGAGAGGCTAGAATCTCTTCCTTTTTTTGCATGTTGCATGCAAAAAACAAAAGATACCTGAGAAGTCTGAATTTTACTATGCTTTTTTGCTGTTTCGTAGTATTAAAGATAAATGTCTATGAAATGTCTCATTGCATTGTACCCAGTGTACCCTAAGTGAGGAGAAAGGCCTGCTTTAAAAAATTAGTTAATAAATCTAAATAGGTTTGTAAAAGATGAGCAAGTTAAATATATTATGATAATCTGTATATAAAGCCTTAATATCATATTAGTAATATCTAATGTGCTATTTTTGCATGTCCTTGACTTTGAACCATTGTAAAATTTAGGAGGTTAGGTTCTCTGTTAATAGGAACTAAAATCCACTGGCACGTTTTTCAAAAACACTGAACTAGCTGGGAAAGTGACAAGTATGCCTTAGTAAATGTGTTGTAATTTAATACAACTGCACTAGTGAAGAATGTTCAAGGTGTCTGCCTGACACATTGACTGAAGCAGAGTCCAGACAGTACGGAAATCTGATGGGAAATGTACTTAACTTTGTTCTGTTAATGTTGCACTACTTCCCCTCAGCTTAGGTGCGCAAGCACAAGTTTAAAACTTGTCTTGGAATTCCGTTACTGAATTCACATAAGTATGATTCACATCTGAGCACTTGTGTAGTATGTTTAGTGAGAATTAAATACAAAAGAACTGCATGTTAGTTTAAAAAAAAAACAAAACCACACACAAAAACAACCACCAAAAACCCCAAAATCCCCAAAACTTTGGTACGTAGAGCAAATCTATACAATTTCCTTCTGCCGTCCCTATTATTTCACTAAAAATGTCCTCATTCCTACCCTGGGTATTAAACTTGCAGCCTGGAAACTAGCTGTTTTGTATAACAGTTGTATAAGTGAATAATTAGACTAAAAAAACACTGATAAAAGCACTCATAAACCAATTTTTTTCTCTCTCTCTGTTTAGCACTTGGTCAGTGAATGGTTAAGTGAGAAGAGTGATAAAGCAGGGAAGCCTACAGACAGTCTATCAGAAAGGCCTTTGCGCATAACTACCGACCCTGAAGTTCTGGCTACTCAACTGAATTCTTTACCAGGTCTCACTTACAGTCCACATGTATATTCAACTCCAAAGCACTATATTCGTTTTACTTCACCATTCCTTTCAGAAAAGAGAAGGAAAAAAGAACCTGTGGAAAACATTACTGGCTCTTGTAAGAAGGTAATGCTTCCCTTCATTATGGTTCCCCATCCCATATTAATTAAAAAATAAGTCTTTATTTGCTAGCACGAATTCAGGCAGAAAGAAGCTGCTTGGCAAACCAGTTCTGTGTAATGTGTTTTTGAAATGTTTCTCATTAAAACTGTTAGTTTACTGATTTCAACTTGTTTTATTACAGCGTTGGTTGAAGCAGGCTTTGGAAGAAGAAAGTTCAACAATGATTGATAGATTTAATTCACCATCGCAAGAGAGATCTAGAAGTCCAGCCATCAATGGTGAAAACAAAAGTCCTTTGTTACTGAATGACAGCTGTTCTTTAACAGGTGAAGCTTTTACTCATGCAGTACGTAAGAGCTGTGTCAAAGTAGTTAAATATGAAGGACCATGTTTTTTAAAGTGATGAGTTAATGAAAGTTCCAGGGGTATTTGCACTGCTTCCTGATACTTACTTTGAAATAAATGTTTAGTTGCATAGTGGTTGCGATTTTCCCCCCCTTAATGTATAATTGGTACTAGATAAGTATCAACCATATCTCATAGTGTTTACAGTCAACAAAAATGAATGTTTTTAACTATGAATATTAAGAGGTTAGATTATAAATTAATTTTCCATGCTGTTCTGTGTATTCAGAATTCCTGTTAAATTCAGTGGGCCTGTGTTGCACGCAGAGGAAAAGCTGCGTAATCTTTTAGGCATAGTACACTCCATATCCTTATGTTCCCATTTTGTATCAGATGATTCCTGCGTACAGTCCTGAACTTGGAATTTCCACTTCTTATCTGAACAATCTTAAAAATGCATAGAAGTAGACTTTCCCTTTTCTGGAAACATAGACAGTTCTTCCTATCATCTTGGCACAAAAATTTCAGTTACTGATATATCTGTAGGTTATTGAGAGTTTATTTTTCAGGAAGTCTGTAGGCTGTTAGGAGTTCATCTTTCAGGAAGCCTGCCCTTACGAGATTTTTTTTTTGTAATATAAATTTTTTTAATGGGGGGGTCCATAATTTCATTACTTCAGGTACTTAACTGTGATTACTGTATCTAGGTCTCTTCTAGCTTTTTTCTAACTTCTGACACACAGATCTAACCACACCACTAAAAAAAAGAAGACTCTATCAGCTGTTGGAGTCTGCGTTCTCAGAAACCTCCACACCTACTCCTTCTCCGTATGCCACACCAACTCATGTTGACATCACTGCCTCCGAGCCATCATTGTTTGCTACTCCTCCTAGGGTAAAAACAGAAGATGAAGCCTGTAGAAACGGTTACAAACCCATCTATTCACCAGTTACTCCTGTAACTCCATGTATACATGGAAATACCATGCACTTTGAGGTGAGATTTATACTGAATTTCAGTGTGTTTAGAGAATGTGTTTAGACATTCTAGTGTAAATCAGTATTTGTACTCCTGCTACAAGGGGATGTTTTATATTTCTCCAGCCTAAAAAAGAAATTGACTTGACATTTCTTCTTATTTATTTAGAATATTTCCTCACCTGATAGTTCCCCAGAAATAAAAAGGCGAGCTTACAGTCAAGAGGTAAGGTTATTTGCCAAAAACTGCAAATGGTATCTCGATTTCAGCTGTATGGCTGTACTGTTCTTAGTAAATGCTTTTCACCAGCCATTGTGAGTATCCTGGAATGTACAAGGTGACTTCCCTACAAGTTTTATTTGCTTGTTATTGTATATTTCCAGTTTACCTGTTTCGTTGTCCATTTTAAACTGGTTTCTCTCGCCTCTCTCTCTGCATTGCTTAAAAAATCCTGATGGCTGTCATGGAAAGGAGTAACTACTGCAATTTATAGACGAGAACAGAAAAACACACTTGTGCTTTTCAGGCTGTAGTTAGATTTAAATTAACATTTCTCCTTGTTACCAGCATTTCTTAATTGTTTTTGTTGAGCCTAATTATGCTCACAGTGAGAGAGCAGAGCAGAAGGGTAATAAATGGGTTTAGATGGATACTTCAGGAGCAGCAAGTGCTGTTGGAATGTGCCAAAGTACTCCCAGCCTGGGGGGGTGGATGTGTTCCGCTGGGGGCCGAGACCTAGGCCAGTGGCCGGGCTATTAGAGAGCAGCTCTGAAACAAGGAGAACTTACACAAGGGACCCTTGTGCCCGGCACGGGAGAGTGAGGAAATGTTCCACAGCAACGTGGAGCTTGAATTCAGTGTGATAACAACACAATTTGCCTAAAGTTAGTGGCACCTAGAAGGAGTAGGTAAAAACAAGTAGCAATAAAAAGATTTAATGGGTTATACTAACAGAGAATTTCACTTCTTGTGAGTCATGTAAGTGAACGATGCAAATACTCTCCCCTGGGAGTTAAGCATATATATATATATTTTTAGAGGTCAAAATCTGAAGAAATTTTGAAATACACAAAATTTTTCATACAATCAGAGCTGTGAACTGAATTTAATTCTGAACTATTGTAATTGAATATTTTAATTTTTATTTGGCTCAAAAAGGGGTTTTACTTAGGAAGTTTCACTTCGTAATACAAATAATTAAAAAGAATTCATGAAACCTTAAAACATGTTGGTTTAGGAAAGTTAATTCCAGCCATGGAAATAATGTGCTGAGTTTTTCACGGTACAGTTTCAAGAAGTACAAAAGTCAGTTTCTATACCTTAAGAA